>NC_087167.1:622500-632500 GCF_035594125.1 Scylla paramamosain | reverse complement strand
CGAATTTGACCACCGAGTTCACATTGCAGGCGGTGGTCGAGTGGTCGTGGACATGGTGATGACCAGAGTTCGTGCTTAAATCTCGCCATTTCTCAAGCTATGGTCTAGGAATACTGACATGCTTCCTATCAGTCCTTTGCATCTTCGACGGCTATTGGATCGTGGAGCTCTGGGGGGTGACATGAGTCTCTACCAAGGCGTTACGCACACACACACACACACACACACAAAAAAAAGTACTGCCTGCGTCACTACGAGGGGGAACCGGATATCCAAGCTTCCATAAATAGGAGAGGATTGCCATCTAAAGCCTCCAGATAGCTGAATAACTGCCTATCTGTGCTGTAGGCCAAGAACATGAAAAAATGCTAAATATTTGATGAGCGGTCACCTTGACTTGAATAGTGAGGTGCCTAACGCCGTGCTGTTGGTTCTAGTCCTCTTGGTCGCCATTTGTTCATCGAGGTGAAGATGTCCAGTGCCTCTCTTCTGATCACGAGTAATGGTGCGTGACCGCTGTACTCATGCATCACTCACAGGGGCACCGCATGTGACTTCAATTACCGTTTACTTATAATGAAGCAGTTGTAATTGTCTGGCGAAGCTTTATATTCAGCCACAGTGTTGCCTCGCTTGCTGCCCTTGACTGTTATTTTTTATGGTCATTAATGTCATAAACTTGTCACTTTTGTCTTACCGTCTTGTGATTCTCTTGCACGAAGCTCAATTTTTTTTTATCTATAACTTCTCCATGTTTTCTGGTGTAGTGATGCACTGACTACCCCTTATCTGTATTGTTTTTACTGATGAACTTAGAAATAGTCTACCTGGTTTGGTTTTCTTTCGAGAGATTAGTACATAACGAGACCGTATCACATTTCACGTACACTATAACCGTCCTTATGTTTTTTTTTTGTGTGTTTTTTTGTTTTGTTTTCATCAGCAGCTCTCATAATGACTGTTTTCGTCGTTTTATTTCCAAGCTGTGATGTAAGGAAAAAAAAGTCGTTTTAAATCAGTCCCATTAAATGTTCTTGTCACTGATTTAAGTCTTACTCAACAGCCTGCCCGATTCCCTGTCTTGTAGTAATAGTAGTAGTAGTAGTAGTAGTGGTAGTATTTTTTTATTTATTTATTTATTCTCATCTAACCAACTTCCTGATAATATTTCTGTCTGTCATTCAATCACTCATTCACTCACTGACTTGCATATTACTGATTATATTTACTAACTTCTCTAGTCTCATATAGTCGACCTCTCACTCATTCATTCAGTGACTTGTATCATTACTCATCGTCCCGTTCATTGACTCACTGATTCCTGGTCTTATTTATTTTTCAGGTCTCTTATTCATCGATTTCTCATTGTGCGCAGCCTGTCATCTATTCATGACTCATTTGTCCTACTTCCCTGGTAATTACTTAAGAGTATTTCCATCTCCAGTTACCAGCTCACTTCCATTCATTCACTTATTCATTCATAAAACCCAACCAGTCATTCACAGTCTCACTTCCGTAGTAAAATTTCTCTTAAAAAAAACTAAACACTATTCTGTGTGTTACAACTTCCTTCCTCTCTCTTTCTTTATCTCAGCCATTCGCTTATTTATAAAATTCAGCCGGTCATTCACTCACTCACTCACGGACTAAATAACTGTATTCACTTCCTTGATAAGTTACCTATTCTGTGTGTAATGATGACTCTCTCTCTCTCTCTCTCTCTCTCTCTCTCTCTCTCTCTCTCTCTCTCTCTCTCTCTCTCTCTCCTTGTCCCTTCCATTCACACCTTGCGTAAAACTTGGCCGCTTGTCTTAACTATTCCTGTTCTCTTCCGCGATCACCCCGCCGCCTCCTCCTCTGGCCTGACTTCCCTGGCCTTACTCAGCCACATACCAAGACTTGACCTATGTACATATTGCCCACATTGTACTATATGACTCACTGGCTTGACCTCTCTCTCTCTCTCTCTCTCTCTCTCTCTCTCTCTCTCTCTCTCTCTCTCTCTCTCTCTCTCTCTCTCTCTCTCTGATCTTTATTCTCCATGAATTATAGTTGTTTAATTTTTTTTTCTTTCCTTTTAAGCTTCTGACACTATTTATTTTGTATTATAATTCGAATAGTAGACTATAGTTCTCAGTGCAAATATGTATTAATTATATAGAGCCTTTTTTTTTGTTAGTAGTTATTTGGTATCTGAATTTTAGTTGTATTGTAAGGAGCGCCATTTGACCTTGTTCTTGTGGTGCATAGCTCTCTCTCTCTCTCTCTCTCTCATCTCTCTCTCTCTCTCTCTCTCTCTTCTCTCTCTCTCTCTCTCTCTCTCTCTCTCTCTCTCTCTCTCTCTCTCTCTCTCTCTCTATCTCCTTTCCTGTCCCCTCCCCTTCCCTCCCCTCCCAACCACCCTCCCTTCTCACCCTCCCTTCCTCCCACCCACACAACATCCTGGTGCTATACATTGTGAGCTTTCACCTGCACCCTCATATTTACCTGTCCTGCCTTCTAACTCAGCCACCTCCTGTCTAAGGCTCCGGAAATACCCTCCGTGCACAGATGACCCAATCCCCCAGGTACTGACAGCTGCCAAAGGTCAAGGAGCATAGCGCCAGCCAGCCACTCACCCAGAAAAGGTCACTCACATCAGGAATTAATGGATAGGAGCTTGGTACTTTGCTGGTGGTGGTGGTGGTGGTGATGGTAGGGTTGGTAGTGGTGTGTTTGTCAGCGATGTTGTTATTGTTGTTGGTGGTGGTGATGGTGGTGGTATTGGTATTGGTGGTGCGAGTTATCGTGTTTATTTTATTTTATTTGTTTAAGTTAATGTGAATCTACTTTGGGATTAGTAATGTTGGGTGTTATTGAGTTGTGAATAAATTGGCGTAGATTTTCTTCGTAAAATTGTTTATAATGTGGTGTTTGGTTTTGTATTTGTTTGTTTATTTGTTTGTTTGTTTGTTTGTTTGTTTGTTTGTTTGTTTATGTTTATCTTGTGTTCTTCCTGGTTTGTTTTCCATTTGTTTGCGTGTCTGCATGTATGTCTGCGTATCTCTGTTTGTCTGTGTCTGTCTGTCTGTCTATGTGTTTGTCTTCTGTCTCTCTCTCTCTCTCTCTCTCTCTCTCTCTCTCTCTCTCTCTCTCTCTCTCTCTCTCTCTCTCTCTCTCTCTCTCTCGTCTTACGGTAGGAGGAAGACAGTGACACGTAACCGCCCCAAGGTATCCTGACCTTTATGGAGAGTGACTGGTGTTGAGGGGCGCCTGCTTGAAGCTTCCGTGTTCCCTATTGGTAGAGGCTTTACTATAGGAACAAAGACGCGGAGAGGAGACGCAGTTGGGTAGGGAAGGGTGCGGAGGCGGCGGGCGGCGGGCGAGACAGATAGGGTTGGAAGTAGGTAAATAGGTTAGACTGACGAGGAGAGAGAGAGAAAGAGAGAGGGAGAGAGGTACCTGGGTAGATGCAACACTGAGGGATTGGAGGCTTATCTCGTGTGAGGGATGACGTGAGAGAAGTCCTTTTAAGGGATGTATATATGTATGTATGTATGTCTGTGTCTGAGTGCACGAGTGAATTAGGCAGTGATCAGAAGTGCTGAGGTAATGCAAGAAAATACGTAGAAGAGAGAGAGAGAGAGAGAGAGAGAGAGAGAGAGAGAGAGAGAGAGAGAGGAGAGAGAGAGAGAGAGAGAGAGAGAGGGGGGAGGGGGAAAAAAGGAAAAAAAAGGATACGCGGAAGTAGTGACAATAAAGGACGTATTAACACACACACACACACACACACACACACACACACACACACACACACACACACACACACACACACACACACACACACACACACACACACACAATCCCGGTCATGATACACATTCATCAGGTTACGTTTCGGATTAGTGACTCGGCAAAAACTCCTTATCCCACCAACCTTCTTCCACCATCCCTGACCCGTCCTCCCTCGCCTGCCTGCCTCCCTGCCTCCTGCCCACCTGTACCCCTGCTTCTCTGCCTCCTCGCCTCCTGCCTCCCTCGCCTCCGTTACGTCGCAAAGGGTGTCACGCCGCTAGACATTTCCGGAGCGTAGAGACAGGTTTTGGAGGGAAGGCGGAGAGGAGGCGAGGGGGATGAGAGGGCATGCGGGTCGCTGGGAATATAGGACAGTCCCCCTCTTATTCTCTCTTTCTCTGGTCCTGTCCTCTCTGAGTGGCCTGTTTACGGTGCCCCCGAGCAGGCGTAACTGTCCACTCGTACATGTCCGGTATACGTAGTTGCTGTCCTGCATTTACTATTGGTTCTTGCATTGCAGCTGAAGATATAATTATTTTTTTTTCTCGTGTGGTACTTTGACCCTTTGCCTACCTTGATTTCTCAGTATTGATCCCTTTACTGCTACGGTCGCCTTTCGTTAGCATTCAAGGCTTTAAGAAACAGGTCCCAAGCAGGGAAATGGTGGGTTAATATTTTTTCTTTTCTAGGCCACAAAACTGTTCAAGACACTAGTACAGAAGTAAGTGTCCCCAAAATTGTGGTACGTTTCCTTCTACGGTTGCCTTATTTTAAGCATTCAAAGCTTTAAGAAACAGGTTACATGGACAAATGAGAAAATGGTGGGTTAATATTTTCTGTTCTAGGCCACGAAGCTGTTTAAGAGACTGTAGTACGAAAGGAAGTGTCTACGAAGTTGTGAGTGACACCATTCCCACAACGGTTGCTTTTTTGTTGACATTCAAAGGACAGGTTGTATGGGTGAATGAATGAAAAAAAAAATAAATAAATGCTTAATATTTTCTTTTGTAGGACACAGAACTATTGAAGAGACTATAGTACGAGCATAACTGTCTTATTAAAAGATATACGTTAACTTTCTGCCACGAACGCCTTTCACTATTCAAAAGCACCGTAAGAAAATAGGTTTTATGGATACATGGTAGAAATAAGGAGAGAATAGATGGATGATATTTTCTTTTCTACGTCACAAAGTTATTTAAAAGATTGTAGTTCAAACTAAATGTTGAAAAAGTTGTCTTCTTGCTACGGCTCACCTTTAGCATTCAAAACAGCCTCAGAAAAACAGGTTGTACGGGCACACACAGAGGAGAGAATAGAGGTTAATCTTTCCTATTCCAAGCTAGGGAAACTGTTTAAGAGACTGCAATACAAATGTGTCTAAAAAGTTGTAAGTACTTATGAAAAAAAAAAAAAAAGTCCACCAGTGAATGCACTTATAGAATATTGTGGCGCAGGTTTAGAATATGATTTTCAAGGACGCCACTCAAAGCAAGAGGAGTGATCGAGAAGCTTATATATGTCTGATAGTACATATTTTATTTCTGGTCTGTGTAATCGTGTCGGGAAAACTCAGATGAAGCAGTTATATTGACGGTCATGTACTTTAAAGTCCCTTACCGCTACATGCAGTTTTATTTCAAGACAATTATAATTAAATTTTGATAACCTTTTAAACTACTGGCATCTTCCTCTTGCCTTTTTCATAGTCTTTTTGTTGTCCTAGGCGAGTCTTCTCGTACATAAAAAAAATAGTTCTCAGATGTTTGTTTGTTTATTTATTTGCTCTCTCTCTCTCTCTCTCTCTCTCTCTCTCTTCTCTCTCTCTCTCTCTCTCTCTCTCTCTCTCTCTCTCTCTCTCTCTCTCTCTCTCTCTCTCTCTCTCCTGTACCTTAAGGAAGTGAAAACAATACCAATCATTTGTCCCTTCAGTAAAAAAAAAAAAAAAAGATGTGTTAAACTTAACTACAATCTTTTTCTCTCCCTGGTATTTTAAAAGTTCCGTATCACTCTTCTGTGGTACGTTTGCATTATTTAGACCTTGGTTTTCCCTTCTCTTTTATAAGGGATGTAGAAAAATGTGGATATCCTGTCTCGCGTCTGTCTGTTGGTTTTTGTGTTCATGTTATTTTAAGACTTTTGTTACTTTTCTTGGATTGCTTGTATTATTTTGACCGTTTTTTTTTTATATTCTCTCTCTCTCTCTCTCTCTCTCTCTCTCTCTCTCTCTCTCTCTCTCTCTCATCTCTCTCTCTCTCTCTCTCTCTCTCTCTCTCTCTCTCTCTCTCTCTCTTGAAAGGCATGACATGTAGATGGGCTGTACCTCGTCTCAAAAACTAAAAGTGAAAGATAGATGATAAGAATAAAATTAATTAGATAAAAATGAGACAACAAAGTAAATGAAAAACAGATCAGTAAATTTAAAAGTAAAAGTCTTCCATACTTAGTCAAGGACGTACCCGGATTTTTTTTTTTACTTTGTTCCAGATAAGCTGCTGACTTACTAAGCAGTCAGGATAATATTTGCCACAGTAAAAAAAAAAAAAAAAGCTTTGAATTTACTCAAGTACTCAGTGGCATTGTTAATTTCGACTGTTAGTATTTTGATTTCATGAACTCCTTAAGCAGTGAACTACTTTTTTTTTTTTTTTTTTTTTTTTTTTTGTCGCTCTTGACCAGAGCCCATCTAACAAAACAGAATGAAAGTCACATAAATAAACAAATAAATAAAATAAAACAAAATAAGTAAACAGATGAAAAATACAAAAAAACAAAATAAAATAAAATAAAATAATTAATTAATGAAAAAAATAAAAGAAATGAAATAGAACAAATAAATTAGATCAATAAATCAGTAAATCATCACAGAAGCAATGTGTTTGTCATATATTTGTTAAAGTTGTGCTGTTCTGAGCTCTACTGACACCTGATGGACCTCAACTTAAAGGCACTTGTTAATCGTGCTTCTGCTTCTGTTATGCTGTCACGCTCCTTGGGCTTCTCCCGTTAGAGGTCTCCACCGCAGATCATCCGTCTCCAGGTTACCACGTTTCACCCGATAATCTACATGTCTGTCTTTCTTCAGTGCGTCCATATACCTTTTCTGTGGTTTTCCTCTCTTTCTTCTGCCTGGTGAGTACATCCCCAGTGCTCTCCCCACGTATTTCGTATCTCTTTTGTGCTTATCCAAAACATTTCATTCTCGCCTTTATAGTTTTGTCACCAAGCTGACGTATATATGGAAATAGGTAGGTGTGTTTCATACAGGGACTGGCCACGTGTAAACCTGGTCGCTTCTTGCAGCTTCCCTTATTTCTTATGCTCTTATGTTCTTATATGTGCTGTCCCTCTAATTTGATGATTCATAAGTCATTTTCCATTCATGTCATCACTATATGTAAGAACAGTTTAATAGTCTCCAACAGGATATAGGTCAAATCACTTCATTTTTTCTTATATTTATGCGCTGTTTTCGTGAGAAGAAAGTGGTTTGTGATCTTGATTAACTTCGGTTGATGCGTCTCGTGTTGATTTGCAGTAAGATGATGCACAGTTCTGGGTAGTGTTTCCTGCGTCTTGTTGATTTTTTTTTATTTTTATTTTTTTTTATTTGGTTTGATTCTATTTTACTTGTGAGGCAGATTGATCAAGGAAGCTAGAAAAAAATCCTATTCGCCGTTCAAAAAAAAGATTTGTTGAAAAAAAAAAAAACTCAAATGGGTTAATCAGTTTGCTTCCGGAGATGTTTTGATGCTACTCTCTTAAAATAGTTTTTCGTCGGAGAAATAACACAGTGATTTCCTATATTCTGTGAACGATGAGGAATGAGTGAACGGAATTTTGAACAGCGGTGACTGATAAATTATGTTCGGTAAGAGTCATTGTCACTTATTCACTGTTCAAAAAAAAAAAAAGAAAGAAAGAAAGAAAGAAAAAAAGTTACTCGGAAGTGTCATGGTTCTCCTCTTTTAAAACAATCCATGTCGTAGGATTAGGAGCAGGAATGTACATAAATGATACAGCGATCCCCTACACTTATGTGAATGCTGAAAACGAGTGAACGGAGAACTTCCAGCACCGATGAATGATAAATAACTAACTACGTTCGTTAAATGTGAATGTCCTTGTTTCTTATTTACTGTTAAAAAAAAAAAAAAGATGTTTAATAAAAAAAAAAATGTTCAGACGGGTTAACCAATTTACTTCAGGAAATGTCTTGATGGTTCTCTCTTGAAATAATCCACGTTGCAGGAGTGGTAATGTACGTACCTATATACAGTGATTTCCTTTAGCTATTCTGTGAACGCTGAGAATGACAACAGAAACTGAACAGCGGTAACTGTTCGGTAAATGTAAAATGTCTTTGTCACCTACGCCCGCCCCCCGCCCCCGCCCTAGGGAGCCTCGCCGCCTGCATACATTGAGGTCCTGTCTGGAGTGGGTTTGGCCGGAGGAGTCTGGAATCCCCAAGGCATGATAAAGGAACATCAAGATCCGTTTTCTTCCCCCCTCCACATCCCTCATCCCGCTCCTCCTCCCCACGTCCTCACATCCGGCGTTGTGACACACTGCGGCCGGGCACAACGCCGCACCGACGCCCCGCTGACGCCTCGGTAATTCTTCCTCGAAAACTGGAACAGGAAAGGTCGGCCGCATGTCATGTTGGAGGCCGACTGACTGGTTGGCTGGCTGGCTGGCTGGCGGGTTGGCTGGTTGATGGTGTGGGTGCGTGGATGCTTGGTTGTTTGTTTACCTAACCGACCAGCTGACTGATTGGAGTTGCCTGACTGACGGACTGACTGCTTGACCGTTGGTTAAGAGACTATTTGTATGACTGTTAAATGATTGGTCTGCCTGACTGTTTGACTCAGTGATTGACCAATTGACTAGTTAATTCATTGACGGACTGACTGACTGACTGATTACTTTTCCAGATGACTAATCCTTTGGCTGACGGTTTTACAAAGTGACTGATGTTGACTAAGTATTTCTTCACTCAAACACCCACCCACTTACACATTTTATAACTCTCTACATACTAATTGCTACCTCTCTTTCTTCCTGCCTACCTGCTTGCTACCTGACTCATCACTCACTCAGTCACTTACACATCCACCCATCCACTTCCAACCCACCCAGAATTCATCCACAGTACCAGTCAGTCAGTCACTCACTCACTCACTCACTCACTCACTACTCTCTCTCTCTCTCTCTCTCTCTCTCTCTCTCTCTCTCTCTCTCTCTCTCTCTCTCTCTCTCTCTCTCTCTCTCTCTCTCTCTCTCTCTCTTTCCTCTTCACTCTCCCCTCTCCCCGCGTCTTTGTTCTTCAGTAAGTGGGTCGCTCTCCTCTGCGGGATGGCCCTCTCCTCTCCCTCCATTATAACACCGCCTGGATTTTACGCTTTCTAACGATGTAATACTTTGTGTCAGGTGATGGCGGGGGAGGAGGTCAGAGAAGTAACGGGAGAAGTGATAGAAAAGGAGGTGAGGGTCTGTGGAGGATCACGGTGACAAGGGAAGGAGCGCGACCAGGTAATGGAAGGGGAAGAAGTGGTGAGATGAAGGGGGATGAATCTTGGTGGTGGTGGTAGAGGTTGTGTGTGTGTGCGTGTGTGTGTGTCTGCAAGTAATGGTGGTCATGACGTTTCTTGATAGTGATAAGTGTCTTCGTCATTCTGTAAAACCACAAATCACATGCAACTTACCTGCTGTCCATATCTGCGTGTGCTGTTCATACATGTTTGCGAAACTGTGTAATGAATAAGGATTCCGATTATATATTTATAGTAATATCTACATATCTATATTCATATTTATATATATATCTGTATCTATCTATGTGTATCTATCATTTTTCCTAATACTTGCTATACTTTTTTTTAACTATGTATATACTCTTCATCTCTTATAATAAATGAAACTTTAAAACGACCTTCATGAATCGAGGCGTCACGCAGTTCATATTTTCCCACACGGTTTGGTTTTACTCCTGAGGTCTGCGTTCACTCTCCCAGTGTTGTTGTATGTTTTATTCATACACTCGTTTTTATGCAACTTCGGTATATGTGTTACCATGAATAACTGTAAATTTATGAGTCCATATCAACCCTTTTGCTAATACTGACACACTGACATCTGAGAAGCCTTTATGATTTCTGCTCACCTGTCAACATCTTGCCATTCTCTGTTCACTTCTCACCCACTGAATATTTTAAAGTACTTGACC
>NC_087167.1:610000-617500 GCF_035594125.1 Scylla paramamosain | reverse complement strand
GTGTGTGTGTGTGTGTGTGTGTTGTGTGGTGTGTAGAGAGAGAGAGAGAGAGAGAGAGAGAGAGGAGAGAGAGAGAGAGAGAGAGAGAGAGAGAGGAGAGAGAGAGAGAGAGAGAGAATCTTCATGTCAACGACCACCTGCTCACATCCCTCCGTCAGTAGCATCACCACTTTACTACAAGCAAACGTGGGCAGAGGTAGCTGTGGCGGCGGAGGCCGTGGTGGTGGTGGCGGTGCTGTCCGCCGGCTTGACAGAGAGTAGAGGGGAAGGTGACCCGCCCTGACCCTTCTCTCCCAGCCTGCCACTGCCTTAACTCCCCACGTCCCTCCCTCCGTCGACCGGCGTGGGTGGGGCTGCGCACTACTGACGCCCACCTCCCTCACTGGGCACAGGGCCAGGCGGTGGAGTGGGTGGGGCCGAGGAGGGGAGAGGGTTGTGCGAGGAAGGGGATGCCAGAGGGTTGTGCCACAGTAAGAGAGGGGTTGATGGACGTATTTCTCTCTCTCTCTCTCTCTCTCTCTCTCTCTCTCTCTCTCTCTCTCCTCTCTCTCTCTCTCTCTCTCCTCTCTCTCTCTCTCTCTGTGTGGTTGCCTACCATGTGATCTTCCAGCCATGAATAGCGTCGCGTGTGAAGCTTTTCAATCTTCCTAATACCACGTCATCGCTTTCTTTATTTCAATATATTCAGGATGTCATTAGAGGATTTGATCGAGTTTGAAACTGATACCTTCGTTGATGTGGGCTTATAAATCATACAGCTACTAATTCAATTTTTTTTTTTGTGTGTGTGTTGAACTCTAGTATGGCTAACTGTTAACTGAATAATTCTGAAGTGATTGGAAGAGAGTGCAGTATGGATGGCTGAATGTCTAGAAAACTTCCCTTGCCAGACTAGTCACTAATTCAACAGTATTTCATCCTTTTTTTCAGTTATAATATGGCTAACAGTTGATCTGAAAAAATAAGGAAGTGACTCCAGTATTGGATGGCTGAAACTTTTGAAAGCTTCCCTCTGTTAAGCTAGTTATTAATTCAACAGTATCTTATCAACTTTATCATGGCTAATTGTTAGATGATTTGAGGAAGTTTGGAAGTTAGTGCAGTACTGGATGGCTTGCACGTCTTGAAGGCTTCCCTCGCATCAGGCAGCAACGCAACAACACTCCACCCAGAGGCACGCCGCGGAAACAGATGACGAATGTTACAGACTAACCGACGCACAGCTGACGACCGAGGAAGTTATCAGCTAATCAAGCAAAGTAGCCTGAGCTTGTCTGTGTGTGTGTGTGTGTGTGTGTGTGTGTGTGTGTGTGTGTGTGTAGCTGGAAGGCTAACGTGAAATTCTCTAAGACTTCTAAGTTTTTTCTTTTTTATTTGTTTTAAAAACTAATTTCCGTGCAGCAATATTGAATGTTTGACTTTTTTTTTGTTGCATCAAAGGGAACGGTGCTGTCTGGCACGTGCCAGAATTCTTGCACATTTTCGTGGCTTTCAAGTTCAGCCTTCCTGTCGCAAGAGCTAACTTGGCTGTCCTATCAAATTTTACCGAAGACTTTGAAGTGCCGCATTAAATGTAATTCGTTTTCAGTTTTACAGAATTTGAAGAGAAAATTACATGTTTTATATATATGTTGATTTTCTTAGACTGTTCTGGAGGATACGCTATCTTAATAATGTATCTTTTATGTAATTCGAATAAGACCGAGAGTATTGGTGTAGGAAAAAACAATCCCCAAGTGTCCTGTGCTGGGCTGTCAGAACGGGCTTCCTACACCCGCAATTTTTGGGCTTAGTATCTTGCCAGGCTGTTGGTGGTGACTGGTGAGCTGCGGTTATCTCCACCTCATCCACCTCCATTACCGGCATGTGTGCTACCTCCACCATTTGCCCTTCCTTCCGCGTCTTTCCTCGCGTACTGATGCAATTACCTCCACTTCCTCAGCTGATGGCCACATCAACATTTTTCACCCCTTTCACTGTGGTAGGCAATAACTTCTTACACCAAAAACACTGTAGTAAAATACTGAAAACCACCCAGAGAAAAGAAAATTATTAAAAAGACGATTTTCCAATATCTCGGGAATATAATGTTTAAACATGACTGTAAAACGAAAAAAAAATGTCTGACAGTGGTTTATGATTCAGGAAGTTCTCAAAGTAGCTGTGAAATGTTACATAAAAACAGGTATTTAGATTCGATGACTCAATAAGAGGTTATATATGCTTACATTTTGCCTGAGAGTGGCTTATGATTCAGAAAATGCCTCATATAGGGGTTAAATAGTACATAAAAATAAATGATTGAACCAAGTAACTCAGTATGAGGATGTATATGCATGTATTTTTCTGTCACAGTGGCTTATGATTCAAAAAATATCCGAGACAGTAGCAAAATAATACGTAAAAGCAGATAATTGAATGAGATAACTCAGTGTGATGTGTATGCTTGTGTTTTGTACCTGACAGCGGTACTATCACGTAATGTTCCCGGCGTGGTGAGATTGGAATGCCAGCGGTGCCTGGACTGAGTGGGGGGTAAAGTGGCGAGCCTCGGCCTCCCGTTAGTGGCACTGGTGGCGGCATGCGCGGCCTGTTGCTGTGTACACTTAGCTCACAACGACGCCTTCACTTGACATTCCTCAGGCTTAGGAAAACCACGCTCACTGTTCAGACACACACACACACACACACACACACACGCATTCATGAGGGCGCGCGCGGGTGCAAATGTGTGTGTGTGTGTGTGTGTGTGTGTGTGTGTGTGTGTGTGTGTGTGTGTGTGTGTGTGTGTGTGTGTGTGTGTGTGTGAGAGAGAGAGAGAGAGAGAGAGAGAGAGAGAGAGAGAGAGAGAGAGAGAGAGAGAGAGAGAGAGAGAGAGAGAGACTTCCAGCAATGTCAATACTCTCTCACTCCCTCACTCAGAGGTCACTGACTCCGGTGCGCACACACACACACACACACACACACACACACACACACACACACACACACACACACACACACACACACACACACACACACACACACACACACAGGCAACCTCACGCACATGTGTACGTTTTAAAGCTTCGCAGCGCTTGAGTTCACTGACCGGGTGTACATTGGCGCACGTTCACACACACACACACACACACATACACACACACACACACACACACACACCAATTTAGACGTGAACGTGGATGTTGAGATGAAGTGTCGTATAATTGATTTACTTGTTTATTAAAGTATAATTATGGTGTTAAGTCTTGATATTACTCTCTCTCTCTCTCTCTCTCTCTCTCTCTCTCTCTCTCTCTCTCTCTCTCTCTCTCTCTCTCTCTCTCTCTCTCTCTCTCTCTCTCTCTCTCTCTCTCTCTCTCTCTCTCTCTCTCTCTCTCCTGTGATTTATAAGCAAAGCGTGAAACTGCATCAGGAGGGGGAAGTTGTGGGAGAGGATTGGAGAGAAGTTGTAGATTATTAATGCATCTTTTGCGGAGTTGTGATGCCTTTAAACTTTAGTGGGGTTAGAAAGAGATGCACAGATGAGTTCCTTGAGGCAGGTGTGGACGCCTTGGGGGCTGAACTTCTGCAGTTCTGTGGCGAGCAGGTCGTGGGAACGAAGGTACACAGTCAACATAATGACTTTATTTATTATTTTACCTTGGCTCTTATTGAATCTCTCCAGCAAGGCGGCGGCGTTGTTTATAAGGAAGGAAGCGAGGCAGTTGTTTCGTAATGAGGTGGTGATGATGCGAGACGTTTCCTAGTACAGCACGAGAACTGGCGTGTCTGTCCTTCGCTCATCCCGAGGTCAAAGTCTTGGTGGATCAAAAGATATGAGAAGCTGGCAGTCAGCGGGATTACGGTCTTCAGGTGCTGCTGCTGCTTGTTCTTCCTTTGTGTTCCTCTGATTTCTTGTCTGTAGTTAACGTGTATTACTGTACATGCACATTATCAACTAAGTATATTTATAGTGCCTTAGAATAATTGCTCTTTATTGTTTGCTTGCATACCAGACAGCTTAGGTGTTTTTTTAATGACATTTGAGTCTTATAAGAATTATTTTCAAAGATCACATGGATGACTAGTAGCATTCTCATGAGTCTTTTCCCCATTGATGGCACAGAGTCCTCGTTAAACTACCACACAACTCATAAAAAAAAAAAATTGAAAACACCCCATGACCTCCACTACTGCCTGTGAGAAGAAGACGGTTACAAGACTTATACAAACACCCTTGAAAACACTCCATAACCTCCACTACTGCCTGTGAGAAGTGAACGACTCAAGACGAAAATGTTTGAGACAACGATCGTGTGAGTCAGGAACAATGAAGGTCATTCCTCCTCCGCATGTTACTGTTTGACCCACAGAGGCCCACGTTTTGCCAAGAATCGCACGCCCTCTCCCTTGTAACCTTCATCCTCGCTGCCTTCACCACCCTCGTATCATTCATTGCCGTCCTTTCCGTGCATCGTCATTTCCTCTCCCCCTTTTCCCCCAGCACCGCCTTGCCTCCGTCATGCATACTACACGCGACTCTGTAAGATGAATGGCGCGCCACTCACACTATTGATATTGTTGTCTGTTTTGCTCGGCTTCTTATGCTGTTTATTGATTCACATATGCATGCTTATCTACATACTACATATACATGCATGTACGTACATAATTTACAAACGTTCAATCTTACAACGTGTGAACTTAGATTACATTAACCAGGAAAAAAGTGACACCCACCCAGCCATCCACCAATGCACACACACACACACACACACACACACACACACACACACACACACACACACACACACAGAGAGATACACACGGTCATTACAGCAAGGTCACGTGACTTTCTGGAATCGCAGGCTCATCAAGCAGTGATGTGTGTGTGTGTGTGTGTGTGTGTGTGTGTGTGTGTGTGTGTGTGTGTGTGTGTGTGTGTGTGTGTGTGTGTTCAGGTACCCAATCTTTCATACAAATATTAAGTTCCAGTACAATATATGATTTAAGTCATTTACAAAGAGGAACAAGACTGCCCAGCTGGATTATAAATTAAGCGCTCAAGTGGAGAATAGTGAACCAAACCGGGACGTGGCGTGACAAAAACCAGGGGCGTGGCAGAGAGCAGAAGAGAGAGAGAGAGAGAGAGAGAGAGAGAGAGAGAGAGAGAGAGAGAGAGAGAGAGAGAGAGAGAGAGAGAGAGAGAGAGAGAGAGAAAGGCGTGTTGCGTGGGCGTGGAGTGTGGCTTGGGAGAAATGTGCATGGGCGGTACTCATGAGATAGAGGGGAGGTCAGGGAGTGGACTGAAAAGCTGGGGATCTGCGGGGCTGGGGTGTGAGTGTGTATATATGTGTGTGTGTGTGTGTGTGTGTGTGTGTGTATGTGTGTGTGTTGTGAGTAGGAGTTGGGTGGGGTCAGGTCAGCAGCGCTCTCCCCTACCCGATGACCTGGCCAGGGGAACCGGTAAGGCGGGTGAAGGAGACAAGGGAGCCTCCAACCCCACCCTTGCCTGGTCGTTCACCTCTCCTCCTCCTCCTCCTCCTCCTCCTCCTCCTGCTGCTCCTCCTCCTCCTCCTCCTCCTCCTCTCCCTCCTTCTCTTCTTCATTCTGTTTCACCCGCTCAGCTTCATTAATATTTCTACTACATTTTTTCAGTTTTCTTCCCGCTTTCTGAGATGTTTCGTTTCTTCATTTGTCGCCTTTATTACTTAAAGAATCACATTAGTTTAGGTGATCATATGCAGTACTGGCGCCAGATAGTTATGTTCGTCTCTCTCTCTCTCTCTCTCTCTCTCTCTCTCTCTCTCTCTCTCTCTCTCTCTCTCTCTCTCTCTCTCTCTCTCTCTCTCTCTCTCTCTCTCTCTCTCTCTCTGCACATTACACAAACACAGTGGAATTTTACTGACAATGATGAACACGACATCTCTCTTTGTTTTAGAAAATGTACATAAGAATTCCACTGTACATGGACACAAAGCGACATACGTTCACACACACACACACACACACACACACACACACACACACACACACACACAAGATAACAGGATACAAGCAATGTGATACAACCAACTTAAGTGTGTGTGTGTGTGTGTGTGTGTGTGTGTGTGTGTGTGTGTGTGTCCAAGCTTGTCGTGAAGGAAATGACAAAGTGAGAATTGTTAATATTATTTTCGAAAAACAAATAATCTTCTAAAAACACGTATTTTGCATTAAATGTTGTACTGGTTACGTTAGGTCAGGTTAGTCTTCCAGGAGGGGTAGCTGGACTGATCTCAAGCGACTGCACGTATATGGCACACACACACACACACACACACACACACACACACACACACACACACACACACACACAGTAAGTAAGTAAGTAAGTACGTTTATTGACCACATTTCCACTGATACACAAACTCTTTTGAAATACATCACTTCCACATATGATATTTTTAAAAGTATTATGGTTTACACATATATACACCTTTCCAGCGTGCGTGGGAAGACGTTGTGGGTTGGTGCATTGGATATATGGCCGACAGGTGTGTTAGAAGCGGTGGACAGGTGTGTAGGGCGACCTTGGCGTGAGGGCGGGTGCCGTGCCCCGCCTCAGCCTGCGACGTGTTGGCTGGGTCACTTTGTATGTACGTGGGTGCAGGTGTGTCATATCAACGCGGTCATCATTGTCCAAGGTTGCGGATGCTACCTGGCTTGGCTTGGGTAATGCATTTGTTGTTGTTCAGACTAAAATAACTGAAAAATCGCTGTAAAAATATAAATAGGAAGTGAACATCTGATAAAGCCCAGCAAGAAGTCACAAGCATTTACGCAATTAACTGATAACTTGCTGGAAAAGTATAAATAGAAGAATGACCTTCTGAGAAAGCACAATAAGAAATCAACAGTGTTTATGCAAATAACTGAGAATTCGCCGGATATAAAAAAAAAAAAAAAAATAGGAAGCGGCCGTCTGATAAAAGCGCATCAAGAAATTCGGAGCGTTCATCGAAATAAACGAACTCGGTGGAAATAAATGAAATAAATGAAAATCGGTGGAAGTATAAAATAGAAGCGAACCATCGGATAAACCACATCAATAAATCAAGGTCGTTTATATACCCTTACAAAATACACGATTACTTTCCTTCATAAATCACTTGAACAAAAATACCTTTAAACTCCACGACTTATGAACTCTGAAGTTATGTCAATGTAGATGCGTTGATACGCTGCTCCGTACTCCTGGGAATGTTAGGCAATGGACGAAGGGGGATTGGGGAAGAGCTACTTAGTAAGGTTGGTCTCTGTGGTACGAAGGGGAGTGAGTCCCTCGCTTGTTTATTATGTGGCTCACCGTTCCGCCTTCCTTGTTTGTGTAAGTCAGCCAGTTCCGTGTTCTCTGGCAGTCTGCTTATTTGTGTGTGTTTGTGTGTTTGTCGCGTGTTTTTTTTTGTTTTTTTTTTTGTAATTGAGATGTTTATTTGTCGCAAGTTTATGTGGCTTCGATGTTTGCAGTTCTTTTTC
>NC_087167.1:567500-607500 GCF_035594125.1 Scylla paramamosain | reverse complement strand
GGTACGCAGGAACATAAGAAAATAAGATGACTGCAAAAGTCCTGTTAACGTAACCAAGGCACTTTCTGAGCACTTGAAACTTAACATCTGTCATCAGTATCAATAAATTTATCCAACCTTCTCTTGAAACAAAGTAACATCCGTGCACTTTCCACATTCGTTCATGTCTGTTACGCTCATTTACAACCTTATAATATATGAACCATTTTTTTGTCTATCTCCTCAAATCTGACTTTTGCCTAACTCATAATCATTTCTACTTGTTTCCGCTTATTCCTAGACTACAAAACCATGATATGTATTTCCTTATACTACATGTTTTTTTTATTTAAAAATAAGTAATGCCTTTGGACACAAATATTTGTAAATATTTTTTGTTTTGTTTTTGTATCTCTTAAAATCAGATTTTTGTGTAAACCATAACTATTCCTACTTGTTTCCTGACAGAAAAAAATAATATATTCTTATACTACATGATAAAATACATTTTTTGGATTGAAGCATTAGTAGTGGTGCATCAGATCAGCGTACGTGTGTCAGCAGATGGCTTGTGGTGGGCAGCAGCGGGCTGCGTGTCGAAGCAAGATCCTGATCATACGCAGTGGTTTCATTGCCAGACAAGTTTTTATTATTAATATACTCATTACCATATATTTTTAGGCCAAATAATGCAGCGTAGAGCGTAGTAGCTGAATGCAACGATAGAGGAATATATGATGGGAATTAAAATATCTAGACGAGTTTGAGTTGTTTATAACTCGTGCATTTTTTGTTTATAGCTATTATCTTTGGAACTTGTTGTACATAATAAGCCTTGCCATCCTTTTTTCACGACTTCATAAGTAAGCGAGAATGTTTCGTTCTCTAGCGGCAAAGTTTTATTCGATAATTCCGAAAGAGTGTAAGAGTTACTCAGCGAAACGAGAGTGGCAAGACTGAAGCATGTCACCACGCAGAAGAAATGCATAATCCATATATTTCTATGGATTTTTTATTTTTTTTATAGATATATATAAATCTCGAGCATTTAAATATTGGAACTTGGCAACTCAAGAAAAAAAGAATAGCGAATGCTGTAAATAATTGGTGAGATACACGAATATTGAGGTGGTCACTATGTACACAGAAAAGAGTGGCTTGAAATTAAGGTACATTTATACTGCTATATTCCTTTATTTATTTACTTATTTATTTATTTTATTTTTTTTATTTATTTTTTTGTAGGATTGGCAAGCATACCAAACTAAAGAATGTATTTATTTCTAACTTCTTTGTTTTGTAGTGATAGTCCATGAGTGCACTTGGCTAAAAGTTGAATTTGTTTAGCGGAGTATTGCAGACCACTCCACAAAGAGCCTCGAGTTGCATCACTGAGGGGCGGCTGCCGAAACACAGATTCAACACGGCAGTCGTGCAAACAGTTTACGGTGTGGGTGTTGTGACAGTCCATCTGGTTTGGTCCGAAGAGATTGTGCAGTGTTTTAGATTCTCTCTCTCTCTCTCTCTCTCTCTCTCTCTCTCTCTCTCTCTCTCTCTCACTCTCTCTCTCTCTCTCTCTCCAAGAGAGAGAGAGAGAGAGAGAGAGAGAGAGAGAGGCTGAAGCAATGCCCGGCTCTCGTGCATCTGGTAACGTGACCTATGCAACCGTTTTCTGGGGAGGTCAGGCCTGGTGGGTGAGTCGGGCGTCATCCATAACTTGCTAACGGAACACTGCACCAGAGAAAAGAAAAAAAAAAAAAAAGACGAAGGTGAAATGGTAAAATTATAACACGTTTTACCCTGTGCGATTGTATTCATTTCTCATTTACGCTCCGCTCACTCAGAGATCAATTCAGGGAAGTGTAAAAGTTTTGTGTGGTTCGCTGCATGAAGTCATAATCTCTCTCTCTCCTTGATGTTCCGTAATAAAAAGATTGAGAGAAATATGAACACAGTAACAAAGAAAATATCTTTATGGAATCGGCAGCGTCGTAACTCCGGTGCGATAAGAAGCGACGAAGAGAAAGTCCGCCTTTCACCATCGTCCTTTCTTTGTTCTCGCTTATTGCTTTTGTTTTTCCACACCTGTGACAAGTAGTTTTGGTGTGGGAGGTTGCTGGGCGAACACCATAAAAGTGGCGGCGATTACGTATGTTGACGGACTCTCCCTCTCATCTCCGACCGCAAAAACCTCAGGCCTTCTACTTGCCTCCTCATTACTGGTTGAGACATTCCTGCAGGTCTACGATGCATTCTCACTGATCTCTCTGCATCTGCTATCTATATTTAGAGAAACCTTTCTTAACTGTACCTTGCTCCTCTTCCTCCTCCTCCTTCCGCGCAGCAAGTTTATTCTGCATTCGGTTGTAAGGTTTAGAAAGTAGTCTGCCTACTTGTGCCTCTCGCACCAGGAAAAACATGGAACTTCTCAGCGTTCATCCCGAGCCTGCCTGTGCGCGCCGAAGCCACAGCCACCAGCGGGACGAGGGTTCATTGACCTAGGGATCTGGGCCAGTCGAAGACCCCTGCAAACCCCCTCCCTCCCTCCTCGTCTTTCCTGCCTCCTTGCCTTCCTACCTCCCTCCCTCCCATCCTCTCTCCATCCCATCCCATCCCATCCCATTCTCTCTCTCTCTCTCTCTCTCTCTCTCTCTCTCTCTCTCTCTCTCTCTCTCTCTCTCTCTCTCTCACACATATTTTGCGTCTATTTTTCCTCACTATGTTACAGCATAAATGTGTGTAAGCTTTTCTAATTCTCTCAACATTGCAGTTGTTTGTTTTCTTCCCTAATCTTTCACCTTCGCCGCCTGCAGCGCTTTATAATGGACAAACAGTCGCACATCTCTTCCTTCTGCGGTTCCATCGTCAGTTCCTTTCAGTCAGCTAAATTAAATGACTTTCTAAACGAGATCTTACATATTACGCATCTACGCCGCTAGGTACTTTGCGATGGTAATAGCAAGCGAACCTTAAAACTTAACTGTCACTATTCTGTATGTATTTTCGTGTAATAAAATGACAAAGTAAAAAACGAACACAGTAAGATGCGTGATAAAGGATGAAAGGAAACAACAACACTGATTCAAAACAGAAATTCAAAGCAAAAGCGTTCGTATTAGTACTTACGCAACACACATACGAGTACGTTCTCTCTCTCTCTCTCTCTCTCTCTCTCTCTCTCTCTCTCTCTCTCTCTCTCTCTCTCTCTCTCTCTCTCTCTCTCTCTCTCTCTCTCTCTCTCTCTCTCTCTCTCTCTGTGTGTGTGTGTGTGTGTTTGATAGATACATACTTGCATACATACGCACATACATACATACATATATACAAAGATACATACATACATACATTTCCCATCGGTAGCACATACTCAGACGACGTGGTGATGCACTAAAGACAGAGATGGAATACGCCAAAAGATATAAATAACATCACAATACAACAGCTGACTCCTCACAAATACATTACCGAAGCAGTGTACGCCACTCAAACACAAAGAAAAACCTGGTTGACATTATAAAAAGAAACGAACATCGCTATTAAGTGAAGAAAAAAAAAAGCAGAAAACAGAGTAGGCACCCACGGTACACAAGACTACCACAGGAACCCCGGAGTATCGCAGGAAAAGAATAACAAAACATTACAGACATAACAACGTGACCATCTCAGGAGGACTCAGGCAGTACGGCAAGCGGACACAAGAAGCCTCAGGAGAAAAAGCTCGACGTATAACTGTGTAGGGAGGGGACTTAAGCACACTGGCACACCACTGAGAGGCAAAGATGGCGTAGGGACTCGGAAAAAAAAGGATTGGATGCCACGAAGACACAAGGACACTCAGAAACAGGAACACATCAGCATGAAGCCTCAGAAACCAAAGAGAGACATCGCCAGAACTGGAAATATACGAACAGTAACGTGACGTAAAGTGAAGAACATCGAGGTCAGGTATCACGTGAAGAGACATAACGTAAAAAAGTTGGGAGGGGGTGACTAACTTTATGACGGAAACACAACAGCGTGTCAGAAACAAGGGCAATGTTTCTGACCTGGCTTATCGCTTTACACATGTACCTATCTCAAGAACAAGGTCCGCTATGGAGAAAGCGAGCTGATGCAAGGGCAACAATACGCAGGCAACAAAAAAAGACAGAAACAAAGGGGGCATATGGTACTTAGCGATGGGTCGAGTATAAGAAGTGTAAGGCTTTCTATAGTGATAAAGAAGCACCACGTGATGACAGAAAGAAAAATGTAAACTCAAGGATTACACAAATGACACAAACACAATAACCAGTGGTGGATATAGTTAAAAAGAGAGAAAAAAACACACAAACAATAGAGAAGTAGAGTATAAGAACTCGTCTGCATCTTAATATATAAAAATCAAACTCTTTTTCTTTCTTTTTTTTCCGCTTTTTTGACGAGCTATTTCCAGAGAGGAACATCAAAACATCTTCATAAATATAAATTCGTCATCGGTTTCCAAGTCCTTTCCTATTTTGCCTTTTTTGGGGAACGACAACTCACTGGCTCATTTTTTCTCCCTCACTACTTTTCTGCCCCTGGTCTGCATCCACTGTAAAAATAAATAAATTAATAAATGAATAAATAGATAAAACAACAATGGTAAAAGAGATAAATTAGTAAAAGAAGACACACAAGTATTCTAGGTAACATGTCGGTACATATGAGGAATTCCAGAGAGAGAGAGAGAGAGAGAGAGAGAGAGAGAGAGAACGATCGTGCTGCTACGAAGACGTCACAGGAACTTGCTCGTGGGTGACGCAGAGCACAGGGCCCGGGGAGGAGAACCTTAGGTAAACATCTCAATGCTACACAATTTTCCCATAAGCACTTGCAGGTTTTAGACTCTTGTTTTGGTAATGGAGGTTCAAAAAATTTAGTAGCTTAGGAAAGACAAAATTTGCCTCCTGTTCTTTCTCGTGATGTGAGCCATATATGTCTGTTCATGCAAACTAATTTTTACGCTGCTCTGACTGTTGACAAAGGAAGATAATGGCAGTGAGAAGTTTAACATCTTCACCACTACCATCACTATCACTATCACCATCACCATTACCATCTAGAGGAAAATTCACCTCCTCTCATTTTTGCATGTCTCCATTTAAAGCAATTTTTACCTTTTTTTCCTGACCGTTAGCAAAGAAAGATCATAATAGTTAACGTTCTAATATCAATATCATCATCCTCATCATTATTACCATCATCATCATCATCATCACCATCAGAAACAGACACTCTTAGCCATTTGCAGGCTAAAGATAATGGAGGTGAAAAAAAGTTTAATATCACCACCACCACCACCACTATTCCCACCGTTACCACCATCATCACCACCATCACCATCAGAAGCAGCCAGCCCCAGTCACCAGTAAGCTAAAGGTCACACTCCCAGCTTTCACCACTCATCTTCCTCTGCACCTCGTCTTCTTCTCACTCCGGCAAAACACCTAATGATCTCGTGTGCACAACTCTTCATTCTCTTTTCTTGTCTTCGCCTCGCTTTCTCTTCCTGAGCCGCCTCACCGTCACCTAATCGTCCACTTTGTGTTCATTGTGAGAATGGAATGACCTGCCTGTGTCGCGTGTGTGTGTGTGTGTGTGTGTGTGTGTGTGTGTTTCACGTAGCTAAGGATGAGCTAAGCATCAGTAAATTTCTCCTTTTTCTCACGTAATGGTGGGCAAAATATCAGTAAGTTTTTGCATTTTGCCTTCCACCTTTGGCCTCGTACGTCATGACCTATATTATTATCATTATTATTATTGTTATTATTATTATTATTATTATTATTATTATCGAAAGCACGAAAAATAGAGAAAATCAGAATTAACATGAACACAATAGATTTTTTTTCTAAGAGCTAATCTGAAATATGAAGGACTGAAAGAAAAGGAAAAAGAACAAAAAAAAAAAAGCAATTGGGTCAATGTTGGACAAGTTAACGGGAAGCTGTTAACTTCTATTTTAAATTTATCTATTGAATTTCATGAACAATATGAGAAATAGGAAAATGGGATGCATTGCAGATCATACAAAGGTTCCATGGTAACTATCACATAAAAAGGACTTACTGTCTTGAAGAGGATCCAGGAACAGCCGACGAGTAATGTACGTTGCTTTGCAGGAACTTTTTAAGCAATGTCACTAAAACATATCGGGAGAAACGCTGAGATATTTCGTAGATAGGGATGAAAGGTGGATTTTATACAAAGATTGGCAAGTGTAGGTCTTCTGGCTTCTTGTCGCTTCCTATGTTTGGTGTGCGTGAAAACAAAGGATGAAATATTAAAATTGAAGATTACTGGGAAGAAAAAGAACCATGAGGCTTAGGAAGTTAAAGATGATATTTCTTGTGTGTATATTTGTTCTGTTTTCGGTTTTAATGTTCACCACGTCGCCATAAATATTTTCGGCGCCATAAATGTTCACCACCCTTACCATAATTGTTCACCGCGTGCCATAAATGTCCATCTCGTGTATCATGCATGAGTGTTTCCTGAATATTTGGTGATTATAATTTCCTTTCTGATATGTCGTAACCTTCTTTTCCTATTTTTCTTTTTTTTTTAAGAGATCGGAATTTTGTAATATCCATACTCTCTCCCCTACACTTCCATAATATGATGGCCAAGTACTCGTACACAAATAGACAAGTAAATAAACAATTTTTCCTGAATCACCAAGAAAAGTACAAAGACGTTTTATCTTAAGTATATTCACTGCGTCATTGCTTTACCTTTCAAGATTCAAGGGGAGGCTTTGTTTTAAGTGTGGGAGTGAAGCAAGGGAGGAAAGGTTGAGTTTATCTTCCCTCCTGTCAGGAAATGTCGCTCTCGTCTCTTGCGATATGATGCGAAGTATTGCATTTCCCTTTTCTCTCTCCCTCTCTCTCTTCGTCTTTTCACCCTATTCATTATATCTCCCCATCCCTGAGCAGTCCCGTTAACATGAGCCGGGGAGATAATGAGGAAATTGCGAAGGAATCGACAGGTCATTGGCCGAGTGTGAGCAGCGGAGAGACCCTTGCGTGGTACGTACAGAGACCCTTTACAATTTGGGCTCTCGTTAATTCCATTTCCAAAGACCACTGAGATAATTAGTCGGATCATCATCATAATTTTCCCACTGGTGATCCTTTGCGGTTGTAAGATTATCCTCGTATGAGGGGATCTGGCCAAAGGCAACAATACTGAGAGATAATCAGGAAGCAAGTCGAAAATTACATTGCAAAGTGTCTTAGCTGCCCCATATTAGGACTACCACTAAGATAACTAAGGCACCACTAAAAATCCCATGAAATTCTATAACCTACAATTAAAATGAACCACTGAATGTTTGAGAATACGGACCACAGAATGTCTCCAATCTGTGAAAATGAACTAGTTATTCTTATATTGGTATTGAAATTTTGTCTTCTTTGTGATCATCGGAGTGAGCAAAGCCTGGAGTCTGTGTGTTGCTGTATGATTTAAGGTTTAATTTATTCGTTCCTCTTTTTCTTTGTCTTTCTTTTTTTCTAGTCCTTTTTTTCTTTTTTCTTGTGTTTTTTTTTGTTTGTTTGCTTGCCTATAGTCGCTTTCTTAACTCTTTCTTCTCTTTTTTCTCCTTCTTTTTCTCTCTCTCTCGCTTTTTTATCGCTTCTGCTTATTTTTTTTCTATTTGGTTCTTTTTCTTTCAGTATTTCTTCTGTATTCATTCATTTTTTTTCTTAATTTTTCTTTCTTTCACGCATTACCTCTTTTTTTCTTTGTTCGTTCTTCTTAACGCCTTGTTCTTTTTTCCCCTCTATTTCATCTTTCCTGCGTAGTGTATCTTTATGCATTTACTGTGTTACAACAAAAGCATGAAGTCTTTTTTTTCTTAATCTATTCTTTCTTTTCATAATCTGTTCTTTATTTCATGTGTCTTGCAAGTGTTTCGTCTTTATCTTTTTAACCTGTTCCTTTATTTCTTCTACTTCATTTAATCTTTCCCGTATCAAGTCTTTATGCATTTTCCGCATTACATTAAAAGAATAAGGCCTTTTTTCCTTTATTTATTCTCTCATCCATGTGTTTTTTTTCAGTGTTTCTTCATTATTTGTTGTTTTTAACTTCTTGTTTCTTGATTTCTTCTTCAATCATTTTTTTTCTTTATCCTGTCACGTGTCTTTAAGCATCTGCTGCGTTACAACAACTGCATGCAGACATTTTTAGTTTAATTTCTTCTCTCATGTGTCATCTCAGTGTTTTTTCTTTATTCTTTCTTCTTAGCTTTTCGTTTCTTGATTTTTTATATATATTTTTTTTCGTCTTTTCTGTCACGTATCTACGCTTTTTTTTTATTTTCTTAATTTCTTCTTTTTTTCTTGTGTCATCTCAGTAATGTCTCTTTTTATTCATTCTTCTTAACTTCCTTATTTTCTTCCTTATTTAATTTCGTCTTTTCTGTGCCATGTGTCTTCTTTATGCATTTGCTGCGTTACAACAAAAGCACAAGGTCAGGGATCAGGTGTCATGAGTCCACACAGGAGAGTTCACTACCCCAGCAGTCCCGCCACTTAAAAAGGGACTCTAGTTGGGCAACCAGAAAGGCAGACCAGTGGTGAGTAACGCTCTGTCCTGACGCAACCTTTCCTCCCCCGCCCATCCTGAGTTATACTAAATTAACCCCATCACTGGTCTGGGTACGGAATGGGCACCTGGTGGGATCGTAATAGTGTTAGCTGCTTACCTGTTAATTTCCTTCCTTTCTCTGTATGTATGTGTGTGTGTGTGTGTGTGTGTGTGTGTGTGTGTGTGTGTGTGTGTGTGTGTGTGTTTTGGTCCTGGTATTAGTTATCTGTTAAATTTGTTTTCCTTCTTCACCCTGTCTATCTATCTGTTTGTTTGTCCATCCTTCTGTTTGTCCGTCCGTATGTCTGTCTGTCTGTCTGTCTTAATTAGTTCATCCTACGTACCGTTAGTTACATGTTAGATTTGTTTTCCTGTTTTACCCTGTCTGTCGGTCTGTTTCTCTGTCTCTCTGTCTGCCTGCCTACCTGTCAGTCTGCGTTGCCTTACCAAAGTCATGTCAATATTCGTGGTTCACTTGGAATCACATCGGTGAGTTGCGCAATGTAGCATCAACAAGGACACTGCTAAACCTCGTCATTGCATCATCCACAATTGCAAGGCAGCCACCCGTCAGCACATGATGGACGGTTGTGAGTGCTCTGATCATGTCCGTGTGTGCGTGTGTGTGTGTGCGTGTGTGTGTTCTTTCTTCCCGACTTGTCTCCTTAACGCAACACTTTCAAAATATAATAATTTTGCCTTATTTTCCATACAAGCTATCATTTCCTTGGCATCCTTCCCCAATAGTTCCAATGTATCCCTGCCTCCCTGCCTGCCCCTGAGTGCAAGGTGACGGTCAAGGCCCCTTAAGAGCGGTCATTCGCACGCCAGGCAGGCCCGTGTTCCTTTCTCCGAAGGCCTGCCTGCCGCTCGAGAGAAATTGCGTCGCAGTTGGGGAAAGTTTTTTTTTTCTTCTTTTCTTTCTAAATGACCGCGGGGAGAGAAAGTCTTGTGGGGGAAATCATAGTTCATTGTCCTGTGAAAGAGAGAGAGAGAGAGAGAGAGAGAGAGAGAGAGAGAGAGAGAGAGAGAGAGAGAGAGAGAGAGAGAGAGAGAGAGAGAGAAACTACCATGTCTATATCTGTCTATTTGTATTCTCTCTCTCTCTCTCTCTCTCTCTCTCTCTCTCTCTCTCTCTCTCTCTCTCTCTCTCTCTCTCTCTCTAGCATGCTCATCGGAAGCTGGTAATTTTTCAGCGATGTTCTAGCGGCTGGAAATCTTCCCTATGGTGCCATTGATCTTGCCGTGACAGCCAGTGCATTGTAGAGCGCCGCCATGGGTCTTTGTAATGCTTCACTTCAAGCTTCCTGTCTGGGCTTGAACGCCATCAAGGCCGATGAAGTAGGATTGCCTGTAGGTGCTGCCAAAGTTTGTCGTGTTGCATGTAGGTTATTTATTTATTTTATTTATTTGTTTATCTGTTTATTTTTCGTTCTCTCTCCTTCTTCTTCAGTGATACCCTTAGAGATTCATGTCGCCTTCTGGTGCTTGTAGATGCGCTAGTAATGCATCAATAGGGTGGATGGCAGCTTGTGGGTAATCTTCGGCCACTTGAGGATAGCCGAAAAATGGCTAGCTTCCGGCCACTAAGTGTGTGTGTGTGTGTGTGTGTGTGTGTGTGATTTATCTTTTTGGTATTCTGTCTCTTCACTGGATACTCAAACAGGACTTAAGTCAGTCAGTCATTTAATGTGTCTGCTTGACTCTTGTCTTTTTGCGTGTGTCCCTTCATGTGTCTGTCTCACTCTGTCCCTGTCAGTGTGAATGTGTGACTCTCTCTCTCTCTCTCTCTCTCTCTCTCTCTCTCTCTCTCTCTCTCTCTCTCTCTCTCTCTCTCTCTCTCTCATCAGGCCTAAGTGCATAACTCATATTTGTGACTTTTTTTTTTTTTTGTCCAGGAGACCCATCACATCTCGCCACTACTGCTGTTTTTTATCCCTGACTCAGCCGGGACCGTTTACTCATAGAATATGGAAAGCAGATACCTCGCCTTGTTACAGCTGCCTTAAATCTCATAAAACAACATATAACAACCACTCATCGCCTACAGGAATGTTCGCTACACCTGCATTGGTAAGCCTTGCTGTGACCCGTCGCTTGAATAGGCCTCGGCTCCCGAATAAGGAAGATCTTGATGGGCCAGTCACTGCAGGTAGTATGGAGCTGGCCACGAGATGGACGATAACGCGATGATTATGTATGTAATATGTATTGCCGCCTCGCCCGCTTCCTCCTCACAGCCTTTCCTGGCTCCCCTAACCGCTACACGGACGTTAAACAAGTAGAGGGAATATGTTAATGTGTCGTAAAATACATTCCATTACCGAGGCCCAAAGTTTACTAGTAGAAAAAAAAATAGTTTCCTCTCCGTCGTCTGTTAAGGAAGAGAACACTGCGTAGAGACGTGGTGTGCAGTCCGAAAACTTCTTAAAATTTTAAACCATTGATTTTCTTGAAACAGATTCCACCACGACAGCCTAAGACTCTTATCTTTTACATATATTACTTCCAGCACTCCAACCATCACTATCTCTACAACACTCACCATCACCTATACAACCATTACAACCCTCACCACCACACTCACCACCACCACCTCTACTATCATCATAACCATTACCACCACACTCAGCATCCAGTCCTGCAACCACACCACCACCACTGCCACCACCCCGTCACCTACAGTCCTCATAAAATATACATACCACCTCTGTCGCTATCACCTTCACTGCTCCATTGTACTATTAATGCCGAAGACTCTCATGGTTTCTAGTTTTCCTTTATTTATTTTCTTTTATTTCTTTTCAGTAAGGTGGATTTGCCGATTTATGTTTTGTTTCCTTTCCTTCCTTTTTTTCTGCTCACGTAACACTCCTCCCCCACCACCTCACCAGCCTTGCCGCGGCCTCCCTCTGGTGCTGCTAACTAGGGGAGTTGTTGCCGCCTCACCGCAGAACAAAGACTTCTCTCTCTTGGATCCATTCACGTGGCCGTTCGTGTGTCCTTCCTTCCACCAAAGTCAGAATTGTGAATCTATATCCTCCTTCCCGTCTTGTTTTTGTTTTTTTTTCTTCTCTTTTTTTTTTTTACATGAAAGCAGATACTACAAAAGCCATAAGGCCTACACTTGGAATTTCCTGTCAGACGTACCTTCCTTCCAGTGTCCACTTGTCATCTCCTATCTTAATTTTATCTAATCTGTTAAAGCTTTTTAATGACTCAGCATATACAGCCTGATTACTGAGTCTATTCCAGTCATCTACCACTGTATAATAAAATTTTTCCTATTTCCTTTTAACTTTATCAGCTTTGAACAAGTTACTTCTGGTCCTATTCTGATTACTGTCCCCGAGGGTTTTGCTTTGATCAACGTTGTTAAATCCCGCATGCTGACACTTTTTATCAGATTCCCTTCTAGTCTACGTCTCTCTGGGAAATGTAAATTTAAAAGCTTTAATCTGTTGTAAGAAATATTACGCATCCCTGTATCATTTTAGTCATTCTCCTCTGTACTGACTAACAAATCCATTTCCCTCAGGTAATTTTGGACCAGAACTGCATAGCTTAATCTAGATGAAGTCAGACCATTGCCAAATATAACTTAATTATTACTACGGGACTTATACTTTTAACGCTATAACAGAGGAATTTTAACAGCTGCACAACATATTTGAATAGCTGTTCTATGAGGCTGAGGACCGTATTCTGAAACACTCTGGCGCCTTGTCTTTATTACTTTGAACAAGTGGATGGAAGTTGTAAGGTTTTCAAGGGTGTTTTTTATGACTCCATGGATATATTTATAAGGATTCTATATTATCAATTGGAAAAGACACTCATGAAAACCTGATTTATCATCTTTTTGGCCTTAGAAAATCCTCGTGATGAGAGAAGGGAGCGTTTAAGAGTACGAGTTTGAGTGTCCATCTGCCGCCAGCGTATGCAAAGTAAGGGGGAGTGAATATGGTAGGCGTTCTCAGTAACCTGCGCGAGTGGAACGTGCCTCTGTGGCGTAGTGAGTATCTCTCCGTTTCCTGGCACGCGGTAGGAGACAGACGTGACCTCCTCTCCCAGCACCCGCCATTCCCGCTCGGCTCCCCCTCACGTTCCCCGCCTTCCCATGCTGGCTCCTGGATCTAAATTTCATATACCCGGTCCTTCCCAAGTTAGTCTGAGGGCAGAATTCGCTGAAGCTCTTGACAGTGTGTGTGTGTGTGTGTGTGTGTGTGTGTGTGTGTGTGTGTTTGTGTGTGTGTGCACGTGCGCATGTGTGCTCGTGCATGCGATGTCAAATGATGGGTAAAAGCCACTGCATGAATCGCAGTCTTTGCATTTCAATAATCCGAGACAATAGAGGAATTCAGATTTCAGAAAGTTTCACCGCGGCCAGCATTTCATAAAACGGGATTTATTTTGAGTACCTTAGAATGAAAGAATTTGGGCCGGTATTCTTAAACATTTAAGATCTATAAAAAAACATTCCAAAAAGCCACGGAGGTGATTAGTTGGATCGTTATAGGTGCTTTCCCCTATGAAGATGCTCAATTATTGTCAAACTATCACTAAAATAATGGAAACACGCTTGAAAACCCAGATATCTTCCATTACATTAACTGAAATAAGAGGCAAACATTTAAGAATGAGGTCCTTTGACATTACACCGTTACCAGAAACAATATTCCTAATTAACTAGATTACTGACAGTACATAAGTGAAAATCGACTGAGACAGAGTGATACATATTCTGAGCTAACACCTGATGTCACATAATATACTATACGTAGCGAAGAAACTACTGTTGGTCATTCATTGAAGTGCTCTTTCCCCCCTTTAAGGTAACAGATGAATAATAATTACTATGTTTTCTTCTGAGTATCAGTGGCAAATGTATTATTGCGAGTCTTCACCAGTTTTTTTTTTTTTTTTTTTTTTTTGTTGCAGGAGCTTCAGTGAGCGAGTGGGCTTGGTAAGTGTGCATGTAAATATAGTGGGAGTGTGTGTGTGTGTGTGTGTGTGTGTGTGTGTGTGTGTGTGTGTGTGTGTGTGTGTAGGAGCTATTAACTTTACTCTCCAGCACCTCATAGTTTAGTGCACGAGTATAATTTATCACTGTCATATGGCAATCACATCTGCTGTTTATTCTTCCTTTGTGTTCCTGCGTCTGTGTATAAGACCACGTGCATCACTGTCTATATACGTTAATAACCAGATTTATATTCAGTGCTTTGATATTAGGTTACAATCTTGTTGGCCCGTATGTCAACTCTATATTATAAAAAAAAAAATAGGACTTTTAAAGACTACAGGGATGATTCACCAAGCTGTCATGAATATTTTCCCTACCGAAGTTCCAGAATTTTTGTTAAACTATCAGTAAACTCATGAAAATAACTTTAAAAACCCTTATATTTTCCACTAGAGCTTCGTAAAAGTACTAGAGATAAGACACAGGTACATTTGAAAATATGGCCCATAGATGTGAAGCTTTGAAACTAACTTAAGCTAGTGTTCGTGGCTGTGTGTCCGCCCCACGTGAGCACACAAGGCGGCGGCAGGCGGAGAGAGCGTCATTCTGCCTCCATTCATTCACCGCGCGGAGGCCGGAGGTGAAGTCACGCCAGAGGTCACGCCTGGTGTTGTGCGGCTGAGCGAAGGCGCGGCAAGAGTGGGAGGAAGAACTTAAAGAGAGTGAAGGGGAAGAAATGGAGAGTGAAGGTTGGAGATTCGGAGGGAAGAGAGGTGAGGGAGGGAGCGGTCACTGATGAAGGAGTGGGAAGAAAGGAAAAAGGGAAAGGTGTAGAAGGAATGAAAGGTCTGGGATGAGAAGGAAAGGTGAAGGAACTGTCATTAATAATGGCGTGAGGGGCATAAGGGAAGAACGAGAGAAGAATACCTAGAGAACGATAATGAACAAGAGAAAAGGGAGGGTAGGAAAAGAAGGAGGAGGAGGAGGAGGAGAACGAAGAGAACAACAAGAAGATGGTGGATAGGAGGAGCAGGAGAGAGGGAGGTAGAGTGAGGGAGAGGAGAGGGAGAGGAGGAGAGAGGAGGTGGGGAGAGCAGAGGAATGGGAGAGGGAGAGGTGGAAGGGAGGGAGCCAGAAGGAGGGGAGTTGTGCTGTGGTGGTGCACGAACTCTGCTGTACATTGAACCTGGGAGCCACTGCAGGGCGGCTAGTCCCAGCACAGCCCAGCCTCGCCGTCCCTGCCTCTTTTCCCGGCCAGGTGGAGCTAATAGGGAACCACTCAGCAGTTCGGGGACGACACGCGACACACACGACACAACCTTGCTCTGAATACCCAGTGGATCTTACACACGACTGCTAGATCAAGCAGGATAGTGGTAATCTTGTTCTATGGATATGGGTGTGGCACTACGCGAGAGAGAGAGAGAGAGAGAGAGAGAGAGAGAGAGAGAGAGAGAGAGAGAGAGAGAGAATGACTAAGAGGAAGAGTATGAGAGATAGTTGGAGCTCATCAGGAATGTGCTTGTGTGTGTGTGTGTGTGTGTGTGTGTGTGTGTGTGTGTGTGTGTTAGTGCTAAGAGAGAGAGAGAGAGAGAGAGAGAGAGACAGAGAGAGAGAGCAGCGGGGTCACCTGAGCATGTTTTGGGGTAATGAACTATGAGTGAGAGAAAGAGAAAGAGAGACGCGGAGGGAGGAGCGAGGAGGTGAAGACGACTACGTAAATGGAAGAAGAGGAGCAGTGAAGAGGAAAGTTTCAAGAAGCACATTCAGTACCTCACCACCTCCTTCTCCTCCTCCACCTTCTCCTGTGCCTCATTGGTGTACTAGGGCTGCTCAATCCACCCACTCCACACACACACACACACACACACACACACACGGCAGGTCAAAACGGGGAAAGTTAAAAGGATTAGGTTAGGTGAAGGACAGCCAGCGTACAAGAAGGACTCAGCGGCCAATCACTACGTCTGCCGTGTGCGTGTGTGTGTGTGTGTGTGTGTGTGTGACCGACCCTCCAGTCCCTACACGCTCGTCAGCTCTACTCCCTGTGGCCGCGGAAAGACACAGCTCAGTTCAGTTTCACGAGGGCTCACGTGGCGCCCAGGCAGGACCCGCACAGATTCATAGCGACCGTCCACGAACCCTACATTTCTTCCGGCGTAATCACGTCTCACCGCAATTTTCCTTGTTGACGGGAGCAATTTTCCGTAGCTTTCACTGGCACCGGAGCAGCGCGAGGGGGCCAGGCAGCCAGACGTCCCCTTGTAAACAAAGGCTCTCTTCTCATGACAGCGGCAGGCGGAAGTCTATGCTGAGGCCAAGTGACACCCCCCACAGTCCCTCCTCTCCTCTCCCTCTCCAGCCTTCCCTCTCCCTTCCTCGTCTCCTCCTCAGCCGCACGCTTCCCCCGAGGGTGACTTGAGAAATAAGTCCCTCTTGTATGTTTTTTCTTCCCTTTAATTACATTACACGGAGGCTTGAGGAAGGTCGAGGCATGCGAGAGAAAACGTTCATTGTCTCTCCTCTGGGATCACTAACACGTACTACAGTCAGCTGGCGTCCCATTAGTGGTGGAAGGCTGCTGGTTCCTCTTCTGTTTTGTTTCGTGTGTACTCGTACTCAAACGTCCCGAGGTGGCTGTGACGGTGATACTTTAGCGTTGATAATGATGTTGGTAATTCTAGTGATTCATATGCTGTTAATGCATATGCACACATGTTTATGTCTTTTACCACGGCTTATGTTACTTGAAAAGGGATTAACGTTTACATCAAACTCACTCTTACTTAAAAATATAATGTACTGTTTGGAAATTGCATGAATATCTTTCCTTTTTTTCGTAAGTTTGCAGTGAAAACAAACAAGGACACACACACACACACGTCCATGTCTTTTATCCTGGCTTATGTGACTTAAAGAGGGATAAACGCTCATGTCTTGCTCACTCATTCTTAATATAACAATGTATCGCCTGAAAATTACTTGAATATTCTTGCATCTTTCGTACGTTAGCGAAGAAAACACACTCAGACAGACAGACAGACAGACAGACGCCTTCATGTTTATCATCGTGACTCATTAAGCTTAAATCACACCGTACTATCTCATACTTAATAATGCAATGTACTGTCAGAAAGATACATAAATATGCCCCCCATCTTTCGCACATCAGCGGTGAGAATGGTGAGCGTTATGGGTCATGTTGGTGGTGAATGAAATGCTTGGTGCGTCAAGGTGACCTCAGTGCCTAGGGAGCTGGTGTAGGTATCCCCGGTTCGCTTTGACTCTCTCTCTCTCTCTCTCTTCTCTCTCTCTCTCTCTCTCTCACAGGCCTTCTCATCACCCTGAGACACGCATGAATCGTCAGAGAGAGAGAGAGAGAGAGAGAGAGAGAGAGAGAGAGAGAGAGAGAGAGAGAGAGAGAGAGAGAGGTAAAGAAAACAAAGATGATAAAAGAAAGAAAACGTAAAATAAAAATGCTATGGCTGAAAGTGAAGGTAAAAAATAAATAAAAATTGAGTGTTTGTTTTGTAATTCCCTTGGTGTGGTTTTTGTTGTTGTTGTTGCTGCTGATGTTGATGTTGGTGGTGGTGGTGGTGGTGGTGGAGGCGACGGTGGTGAAGACTAGCAGTAGCATTCTTACAATTCTTAATCTTGTTTCTGTCAAGATGAAATCACTTATGAATGTCTACATAAGAAAAAAAAATATTAAGAACTTAGGTGATGACTGCGGCACGATAAGGAAAAAAATTAATCTTGGTTATTTGATGTTAGGCGCCGCAGGAAGAAGACGATAGAAAATCACAGAAATTGGAAAGTCATGATTAAAGGAAGAAGAAAAGGAGGAGGAGTAGGAGCTGAAAATGGAGTGAGGAAAAAAAGGGGAGAGGAGACAGTAAAAAAGTAGGAGGAGAAAGAAGAGGAGGAGGTTGAGGTGGTGGCGGTGGAGTTGGTGGCGCTGGCGGTGGTGGTGGTGGTGGAGGAGGTGAAGGAGGAAGAGAACAAAGTGGCAACGACCGCTCATTGTCGGACAAACAGATGATAATTCACTACCCATTTTCTCTAGCAAACCGGTGACTCTCTCACTATACTCCGTCTGCCACGGGGAGAGAGAGAGAGAGAGAGAGAGAGAGAGAGAGAGAGAGAGAGAGAGAGAGAGAGAGAGAGAGAGAGAAACGAAGGTAATACACAGCAGTTGCACGCTAAACGACCAATAATTCTTGTGGTTGAAATGTGTAACTCAGAATAGACCAGAGGGAGCAGTGACCCCCGCGCGGACGGATGGACTGACGGGCGGGTGGGCGGCTGGAAAGAGAGGAGTTTTTCGTTCGATGAAGAAGAAAAAAAAGGAAGTTTACGCAATGAAAAAATTAAACAAAACATGCAACTGAGAACATGAGTGAGAATGGAATGAAATTTTACTGCTGTCTTACTTTTGTTTGGTGGGGAGTGTCAGGAGGGGGAGCCAGCAGGATGTGTCGAGGTGAGGATATATGATGTGATGGAAATGGTAATGAACTGAGAAGCGCATTGAGGGAGTGTACAAGTTGTATCCACGAGAGAGGAGCGAGTTGGCTTATGCTGCTGGTTGCACGGACACTGAGTTAAGTGGTGGCGGTGGTGGTGGTGGTGGTGGCGGTGGTGGGTGGGAAGAGCAGGAGCGAGGGAGGAGAGGAGAAGAGGAGGGAAGGAAGTGAGTGTGGTGGCGGTGAATGACTCGAGTGAGAAGTGTGTCAGACACTGAACCTGCCGCACCCATCCTACCCCTCTCAACACACACACACACACAGCTCTATGTATTCCCCGGCATTAAATCACGAGTCCGGCTTGTGATCTTGAAGGGTGTAGGTGAATGACATGCACTCTCTGGTGAGGAAATGTACTGATAACGCGGTGAATCAAGTCTTGGTGCTCCGAGTCAGATCTCATGAATATTGAAGTTCGATGCCCCGAGCCTAGAAACGGGTCACTGTATAATATCCATCAAGTAGTTTCGGTACTTCGAATCTAGAGTCCAATGGAGGTTCGATGCTTCTGATCTTTAGGTACTGTATGAGTTTAGTGTTTAAGCTGATCAGTTTTCAACAGTCCTCAGTGCTTTACTCTCCCGGCGTAACTTAAGCGTTGTTTCTGGTCGACTAAAACCTTGTGAAGACGAAAAATAGATCGTACTGCACAGCTGTTGCAACTGTTTCACGTGGGATTGCACTGTGAGTGTTTTCTCCTTAGTGATAATTTTGTTCATACTCGTATTTTCATCTCTTCCTTCTCGTCTTCGTCTTCATCCTTGTTCTTGGCCTTGTCCTTGTCCTTGTTCTCGTGCTCCTTCTCCTCCTCCTCTTATTTTATTAACAAGATGCTTTTTGAAAATCGGAGTAAATTACATCGACCGCCCTAGTGTTATCAAAAATATACGATAACAATAGGGCAGTCGATGCAATTTACCACGATTTTCAAGAAGCATTTGATAAGAGTTCCACACTAGCGTCTTGTTAGTAAATCAAAAACTTATGGGATTACGGGTCATCTTTTGAATTGGATAGCAAATTGAATATCAGACCGTAAACAACTTGTAGTAGTTAATGGAAATGCTTCCGACTGGACCAGTATTAAAAACGGCGTTCTTCAAGGATCTGTTCTTGCTCCTATACTTTGTATGATACATATAAATGACGTTGACGAGGAAATTACGTGTAAAACATCAAAAATTTGCTGACGATACAAAAATAGCAAGTGCAGCTTCCTCAGCATCCGTGACAGTTAGTGACCACCATCAGGATTTAAGGCACTAGGGGGTTAGGTAGATTAAGGTAGTGCACAGCGTCCTTCATGGGAAGTGTGCAACAACAGTGGAGTGAACGGAGCTGGAGCCTGATTGACTGGTGCCTCTCTTGAAAGCGCCAGGCAAGGCTGCCGCGCCATCCCTGAATCCCCACACTGTGTTCATACCAACACAACACAACACAACAACACAAACAAGACCCAACAATCAATCACTATTCCACCCACCACAAACATTGTATTGGTAGCCGTAGAGTACTCAACTCTCCTGACAAATTCCATGCAGTTTTTCCATTCTGCATTGTATCACTATTTCCAGCCAGCTTCGGCTGGAGGGATAGGGAAAGTGGGAAGGAACCTTTTGCTTTTCTATCCTCTTTCTCTATTCACATAGCTAGTGTAGCATAGTTAAACCAAACGCACTGTAAGAACCTAATGGCGTGTTGCTGTTTGTCCTTTGTAGACCTTTTAGTCCTTTGTCCTCCTCCTCCTCCTCCTCGTCCTTGGGCCATATAAGTTTTGTATATAATAGTAAGTGAATTTACAATTTTGTGTCCTCTCACCACCACCTTCTCCTGCTCCTCCTCCTCCTTGTCGTCCTCTACTCAAACTATCATCTTCACACCAGTAAACGATCTCCACGAGGACAGTAAATGTTGGCTTTCATGAAGCGTCAAGGCAGAGTGACTGAGACAAGGAAGACTGTCAGGGAAATTGCAGCTTCTGTGTCTCTTGAAGACTTAACGACGGGGAGACTTGCCAACCACTTAATGCTTTCGTGGCAAGTCCTCTGGGGTCATCTTTTAGTAAACATGTGGGGCGGATCTGGTCTGGTCTCGTCATCACTGGGAATATTGTTTGTGTGTTTATATTAGCGGCGTTTGATGGGGATTTGTAGTACGGTAATGAAGGGACTGGCACATATATGTCTGTGTGGCTTCTTGCAGGCATCGCGGGGGATATTGTTTATGTTGTTTATGTTAGTGATGATGGACGGGGATTTGGAGTGTGTTAATGAAGGGACTGCTACGTGTAGGTCTGTCTGTCTGTCTGTCTGCATGGCTTATCGCAGTTATTCTTATGATTTGGTAGACTGGTGACACACACACTAATTGAAATCTGGTTCCCTGGCTGTTTTTTTTTTTTTTTTTTTTGTTTATTGCAGGAGCTAAGTTTTTTTTACTACATTTTCTTTTTTTTTATTTTATTTATTAAATATCTTTGTGCTCCTCCTTTACTCGACTTACGTAATTGCGTTCCGTTGTAAACAGCCACGCGCATTTAACTGTACAGGAAACTTGCATATTAGAGAGAGAGAGAGAGAGAGAGAGAGAGAATGGCTTACTCAACGCTAGAGAAGTCAAGAAAATAAAGATCACCGCAGTGACAACGGAGGGAACATTTCTCGTTCCAAGGCTGGTCGAGGATTAAACACTGTTGACTTTCCTCCTATTTTGAACGTGGCAGTGCACTGGTGGTGATGGTGGTTGATGGTGGCAGTGGTGCTTGTTGGTGGTGGTGGTAGTGGCTGATGATGTTGGTGGTGCCTGTTGTCGTTTGAGGAGGTGGTATAGTGGTGATGGTGGTTGGTGGTGGTGGTGGTGGTGGTGGTTGGGATTGGTTGAAGATGGCTGTGAGTTGCTGCGGCGTTTTCTTTGCCTCGTATGGAGCTGCTGTACTGTTATTATAGTTTCGCAAAAAAAAAAAAAGAAAAAAAAGAATATAAATAAAATAAAATTAAATAAGAAACGTGAAAATAATAAAGGAATAAATAAATAAAAGCAAAATAAATAAATAAAAGTATGACGCACTAGAATCAGAGAGACACACTTACGAAGCTGTTTTTCGTCACTACCATACCTTACATTCCTTCAGTTTATAAATGAGCTTTTTGTTTAATTTTTTTTTCCTATTCCCCTAGTAAGTATTCTCCCTTGGCCTTGTGACACGCGCTAGGCATTCTAAATTGTGGGGTGAGCGGCACGAGCAAGTGGTGTAGTTGACTCTTGGGTCCCCACAGGCCTTCATCAACCTTCTCCGTTTTTTTTGGACACGAGGCCACCGAGAAGGACCGTCTGCTGGTGTGTTTTTACCTGCATTTCCACTTTATGGCCTGTAGCGCTACGGAAGGAACGTGTGTCCTCTTGGTAGTGACGGACGCCTCGGTACTACAGTGATGGATAGATAGGTAATGCATAGTTTTTTGATCGTAGGTACTAACAGATTGATAGATAGTACGTAGTTCATTGACCGTCAGTACTGTGCATCATTGAAAGCAAATACTTACAATGAAAAAAAATTACAAGAAACGTATAATGTAATCAATCACGTGTACCATCTTGTGATCCATACAAAATGATATTCAGAAAAACTCTTATTCAAGATAGCACACCATTGCATCAACGAAAAATCGACACTACCTAAACTCATCATTTACGTTAAAATACTAAGGAAAGACTAAGACACACTCATGTTCCTCAGTGCGAGTCATTGCGCTCTCCCAACAGTTATCAAGACTAGATCCCATCACGCCTCGCTGTACCAATCATGTCACTCGCTTCACCTCACAAATTATGGAAGGACAAGAGTAACTAGCGACTTGCATTCCATAGTGTGTCGTTGCATCCTCTCTCGACTTATTCGTTGCCCAGCTATGGGTGTGTTATTAAGAGTGGGTTCTCTTACCCCTCACCGCACCTGTCATGTCACTCTTTACTTCATGGCTGATGGAAGGACAGGTGTGACTAGGGTATCAAATGTTATGGTATCGAGGTTGGAACAGTAAGATAACGGTGATGTATGCCAGTGGAAGATAGGAGGATGCAGACTAGAAAGATAGATGACCGTAGACAAGAAAAGATAAGAGTACTTGAATAACATTGCACAAAGTTAGGTAAGATAGTGTGGACATGAATATAAAACAGGAGAGGAAGATTCGATAATGTGGACAAGAAAGGAAGGTAGAAGAACGTGGGTAAGAAAGACAAAGGAGAAGGCGGACAAGAAAACAGAGGTCACAATGGGAAAAAATAATTTACGTCCTTAGGCAAAGCGAGAAATTATGGAGAATGAGGAGGAATGGACTAGGGAGGAGGTAATGTATACGAAAACAAGCCCTGGAGGAACCACCGCGTCCCTCTCACCTTCCTTATCCCCGACACAATGCGCATGTCTTATTGTTTGTCTTCACCTCCCGGCCCTAATGTCCCTTTCCCTCCTCGTACCTTCCCCCTACGCCACCCTTCTTTTCTCTATCCCTTCCATCCACCCTCCCGCCAGTACTACTTTCCAAATGTCATTTAACCAGATGACCTTACTGTTCCGTCTCGCAAGCCGGCCTCTGCCCCGGCACAGACTTGCATACCTTCAGCCACTCTTCGTAATCTTACCATTGATCTTGCCTCACTTGTTCCTTCCTCATCACCTTTGGCGTTTTTACACGAGTTCTGTACACTTCAACCCTCACACACACACACACACACACACACACCACAACCCGCGAGCATAGTGGTAACGTCCTTGCCTGTCACTTCGTAGACCGAGTTTCGCGCCCCGCTCAGTTTGCGAGGATTTATGCAGTTGAGCGAGCACTTATTGTCCTATTTGAGCGACATGATGGAGTGAGGGCGACGTGAGCGAGATTAGTGATGCCCATTGGGAGGATAGTAACCTATGAACATAAGGGAAGCTGCGAGTAGCCATCAGGCCTACACGTGGAAGTCCCTGTGTAAAATGTTCGTACCTATACCAGTCTGTCATCCCTGGTCGTGAATTCCATCTGGTTTAAAGCTCCTGAATAATACTATGATTACCGAGTCTATTCCACTCATCTACCATTCTATTTGTGAATCTGCTTCTTTCCACTTTTTTTTTTTACTTTATAATATAATCCTTGAACTCATTACTTCTCGTCCTTTGCAGATTCCTAACGGTTACTAAAATGGAATTGGTGTTTTACGTAATATCCTGGTAACAGACACTAATTGCAGCTCATCTGGTTAGTCAGTGTTTTTATTTTTATTTTTTTTTTTTCATTAATTGGGGAGACCAGCTAATGGACAAGAAAAAAAAAAACACCCAAAGAAAGAAAAAGCCGGCTTATAATGTCCCACCCGCTTAACAAAAAGTAGAAGATCCGAGAGAAAAGGTCAGTTTTATTTCTATGGTGTCTTGAAACTCCTCTTTCCAAACAGTTGAAATCGTAGGCAATAGGCAATACAGAAACAGAAAAACAGCTCCAAATTTTTCATCTCTTTCCAAACAGTTGAAATCGTAGGCAATAGGCAATACAGAAACAGAAAAACAGCTCCAAATTTTCCATCAAAAGCATGGAATAATGAAAATGCTAGTTACATAAATCCTGCATTAATAAGTTGGACAAAATAGGAGTGAGAGCAAGTGGAATGCCTTATGCAGTGAAGCCGTTTTCAACCAGGAGGGAATCTCTCACAGGGGGTGGAATTTCAGGTTTTCAAGGGGGTGGAATTGGGACCACAGATTGGCGAACTCAAACTGTTAGAATGTTGATCTTTTTATTCCCTTTGAGCTCCCCAGGGCGGCACAAAATTCAGTATGCATCGGTTACCTGCTGCAACCAACCTAGCAAACGCCTCACCACAAGGATTTTCTGTATTATTTCCATACTATTTAGAATGCACTTTTTGAGGCAGACAGTCTTGGAAAGGAGGGGGAGTGACATTCTAACATATGGTGAAAGGTGTGCATGGGGGCAAACAAGGTTGAGAACCACTGCTGTAGAAGGATGGAAAGCAAGCAGCTAGCAAGTTAAAAAGGAAGATAACTATGGAAGTAACGGTAGAAAATAGCAAGACGGAGGCATTTCAATTGTTTTACATTACTCGACAAATAGATATATTTATCAGTTAATATATTCCTTCCTCCGCCTCTCTCTATCTCTATCTCTGCTATTTTTATCATAGGTCAGATCACTTCGTCAGATGATTACAAGTACCAATATACATGGAGATGTGTACGGAATCAGGCGTCACAAATATTACACCACCAGTAAGCCAAGGCGACAGTGGTGATGGAATGCCTACAGTGACAGTTGTCCACAAGTTTGCCAGATACTCATGACATGCAGATGTGTTTGAGTGTTGGCACAAAGAAGCCGTTCTCCTTCACTCCGAAGTTGGGAGGGGAGAAGCTTAATAGAGTCTGTAGCCTCAGCCAACCAGGAAATATGCTGGGTGATGTATTTGTTGCTAGCTGAGGAGCCACCACCTCAAGCGTCAAGGAGCTGATAAAAAATATACTCGACCCATCTCCTCTTTGTGTTGTCTTCATCTGGCTTGAATTATTATTGATTGTCTGCTGTTCTAACTTCGGTCATCCAAGGCGTAAATATGAAGCAGCCTTGTGTTCTAGAGAGAGAAAAGAGGAAAAACGACGTTAGCAAGTCATGAAGTCTTCCTGCACCTGATATGCAATTTCCGTCGCGTCCCTGAAGATTTGTTGGTTTGCATGACGGAGTCCTTTTGCGTGTCAAACGATGTTGCATTAGTCTCTGTAATTTGAACGGAAAACAATTAACTTTTTGGTATTTCCACTTTGTATCGAAAGAAAATATACACGTTTCAATACCGACTTGCTGTCATCAATCAACTGTTGCTAATTTGCTCCAGCCAGTGAGTGTCACCCATTACGATGATATACTTGCCAGTTACAAAGTTAAATTGAATATCCAATGTTTTCTCTATTCTTTCTATATTTATAAATCATACTGTGAAAAACTCGCAATACTTGATCCTCCTCAGCAGTAAACGAGGCACAGACGGAAGCAAGAAGTTCGACAGAGATCATTACATTTTTCCCATGAGCCAGGCAGCATCTCCGCCGCCCAGATGGCAGCAGCAGCCTTCATTGTGGGTCTTGTCGTGGAGAGTTACAATGTACCAGTCCTCACCTTCTTGGGTTCCCATGGTAGTCATTGACTTTTGAAAGGCTTAGGATGTCCCGAGATCCCGCAAGACAAATCCGCCGGATGTTGACCGGATTCGAGACCGGTAATAATATTCTGATCCAGAGCCTGCTTCTTGTGGCTCTTCTTAAATAGACTGGTGTGAATGTTTGGTTATGTCGTGGCGCCGTGGGCCTTCGAGCTGACGGGTGTGAACAGTTTTGCAGCGTGAGGTCACCGACGCCGTGATGGTGAGGCTGCACGTGTTTCCTGCATGACTCGACAGACCCACCCGATCTCTCGACCTTGTGTATCACGCCCGCTCCTCAGTATGCAGCGAGATGAAGAAACCGTTCACTACACTCGCTTTGTGCAAATTTCTCGTTGGCACACACACACACACACACACACACGTACACACACACGTGTCGGAGATTGCAGGGATGCAGGAAGGTACCATTTCTCATCCTTGTTCAAGACCTTAATTGTGTTCCTTAACCCTTTCACTGCAATGGTCACCTTCTGTTAAGATTCAGAATCTGTCAAAACAGATCGCCTGAACACGCTAGAAAAGAGAACATGAAATTGATTTTGCCCTTTTTCCAGGAAACAGAACCAAAGTATAAAGATGAGTGCCTAAAAATTGTTGATTAAGTGAAAAATTGTTTTATTAGTAGAAGGATTACACTCCACAAAGTCCACAAAGTGTAAAGGAGGGTGATCATGCGTGGCAGTATTCCGATTTGAAATTTGTATTGAAAGTTTTCACACTTGAGCGGTGGATTATTACAGTACGTCTCAGACTGTTATTCAAAGATCATATTGGAGCTAAATTTGAGTGCAGTGACAGGCTTCTCATTAGCTTTGTAAAGGTCCGCACTGCATGGCTGTGTCTGTGGTCTCCCCTCCGAGTTTGGAAGCCGTCTAATTTAATTATCAAACTCATACAACTCATGCATCATATTTTCTTCTTCCTTCTAGATTTCCAACATATGCATTTATTTTTTTCTTCCCATCTATATTTGTGACACGTTTAACATGATTTATAAGTTTTGCGTATTTTTTTCTTGGCTTGTGTTTTTGCTTGCATGTGCCGAGAGATTTTTTGCGGCGCGATTAAGACATACGCTGTGAAGTTTGAAGCGTGGTCTCCAAGCCAGTACTTGTTACCGTGTTCCTCACGACGCAAAGACCCGATGAAAGCTGTAACTTATGATAACACGTTAGTCATTAAGACCACTCACCAACGTGCGAACAATGGGCGGAAAGTGAACCCGAGTCCTCCACAGCAACGCTCGGCTGCCTCGCCACGGACTCCACGCCAGCCTTCGCAGGGATTACTCAAATGTTTTTCCTTTTATTTTCCGGCGTTCCGAGAGTAATGTTTGCGAGTTCCCGCTACCCTGGCTTTCTGTCTTGACCAGTCACTATTATCATTAGGAGGGATAAGTAACTTAAATTAATAATACATTATCTTGTAGACAGTCCTTCACTCCCCTACCCCCCAGAAAAAAAATATGAATAGCTTGGTAGATAGATAAAATTAATTGAATAAATAAACAAACAAAATAATAAATCAATTGATAAACAAACAGGTAATTAGATTCAGTGGGCCTGTTAATTGCTGTAAGCTATGACCCTCTGCCATAAACCTTGAACTATTGCTGTTCAGTTGACAGGAGGCAAAGGTCTGCTTGATGTGCCTACTGTGTTCCGCTTGAGGGATTGGTTTCACACTCTCCCTGTTACACCCACTCAGGGGCGTCAGACAAGGGTATTTCTTCTTGGTATATTATTACGCCAGGTTACTGACACTCGTTCATTCTTGTGTGTGTTTACTTGTCCCATATGGTGAACGTAAGAGTGAACGTGAGGATGAACGTGCGGGTGAACGTGCGGGTGAACGGTCCAACTGGACAAGGACCCTTAATTAACGTGCGGGTGAACGTGCGGGTGAACGGTCCAACTGGATAAGGACCCTTAATTAACGTGCGGGTGAACGTGCGGGTGAACGGTCCAACTGGATAAGGACCCTTAATTAACGTGCGGGTGAACGTGCGGGTGAACGGTCCAACTGGATAAGGACCCTTAATGAACGTGCGGGTGAACGTGCGGGTGAACGGTCCAACTGGATAAGGACCCTTAATTAATCACTATGCAATATAAAATTAACATAAGTAACATCACAAAGTCCACATGAAGGCATTAGAGCAACACATTAATGAAATCACTATGCACACGTGTCAAAAAAAAAAAATAACAAATACATGATAAATAAACTACTAGCTAACAAGCTATGGTAACTATCCTTACGGTGGAAAGACACTTCTGGGTCACATAAATCTCACATGAATGTTTGATTACCTAACTATGACAATTTACGTTGAAATATCACAAAAAAACACAATATACATATAACAGTTCTGGGTGTAACGTAAATACAACAGGAGAGAATAACAAGCCACAAAATACTACACTTTCCTAATATATTCCTAAACCTATCACAAATATAATAGAAGAACACTCACCAATCTCTGGCGCTCACAAGGAATAAATCCACAGGTTTAAATCCAACAAGGTGTGTGCGGCTGCTATACCACAGATAGACTGCCGGCTTTACCTCCCTCCCTGAGCTACCTTCCCTCGGTTTACCGCTCGAGAGATTCATACACAAATGAAACACTCATTAACACTCATTATTCCTAGATAGTTATCATATGAAACGAGCAAATACTATGAAACAAACAAATATGAAACGAGCAATATACAGAAATAATTTGTATAGTGACCACCATCAAACACCATGTGTTACACTCCCTTCTTATTTCAGTTAAACTTGTTCGTGATCTTTGATAGATTTTCTGAACTCTCCGCTTAAAAGATTATTTCTTTTTTTACAAATATGTCAAGTCCAGTTGCGATGCACATACACATATTTGCAACGTAAGATAACACTAACAACAACTAATGGTTTGAACGCTAATGAAGCAGCCAAAAAAAGAATACTTATCGTCACAGTTACGGCGCGTTAGCATTCACAAGGCGTATATATATATTTTTTCTAAGCATGATTTGTTTGTGAAAAAAAAAAGTTTCTTGATCTCAATCACTGAAATTTACAACCAGCAAGGCAGCAAACAAACCATTAGGATAACAACAGTTGTTACTTCTCTCTCTCTCTCTCTCATTTTGAGTGTATATTTATAGGTATCACAATAGATCATTAAACATCTAAATTAAAAAAATCAAATAATACTCTCTCTCTCTCTCTCTCTCTCTCTCTCTCTCTCTCTCTCTCTCTCTCTCTCTCTCTCTCTCTCTCTCTCTCTCTCTCTCTCTCTCTCTCTCTCTCTCCATTACTCAGTCTAACTTCTCTTCCTTTATCCACGTGCAGTTCTTTCCTTTTTTTTTTTTACCTTCATTTCTCCTTGAACAGTAGTTAAACACACACACACACACACACACACACAGTCACACAGTTATAAACACACATACCGGTTTTGTTTATGGTTATGCATATTATTTTTTTCTCTCTTTTATATATTTTTTTTTTCTAATTCAGAAGGGGGAAAAAATATATATATAACGGTTGTTCTCGGCTTTCCCGCTCACTGGAACATTAACGATCCAGTGCAGGACAATGGTGTTTATTGAGACTCATTAAAGGGCTCCTTCCAAACCTGCTTGCACCTTCCCTGATTCCCCATGAGTCAGGTTTTTGTGCGTATAAATGATTGTGTACAGTGATCAAGAGAGAGAGAAAGAGTGAGCGTTGGTACTGGTGAGGCTGCTCCTGGCTGGGGGATCACGCGTGCGCTGGGTGGGAAGCTCGTCGCCTGAAATGTGTATGTGATCGTCAGAATCCGTGATAAGATCTAGGAACTCGGTGGCACCAGGACGCCTTTGTCAACTACATGAGAAATGAGGGATCGTGACATTGTGATTTGTATGGAGGTTGTTTTGGTTGTGTCTGTGTTGTGTTGGGGACTGCAGAGAGAGAGAGAGAGAGAGAGAGAGAGAGGTATTACTTGATTTTTATTTTACATTTAAGCTTTTATTAGCCTAGTCTGGATGCCTATAAATATACAATTTAAAGTAAGTAGTTTACGAAGCACGCAAGCATTGAACCTGGAAAAAGAGAGAGAGAGAGAGAGAGTCTGCTTGTGTATATGTGTGTGTGTGCGCATTAGTGAGATAAATATATGAAGATTGGCTAAGTAATTTGCAGTCAGGATAACACCTCCTTATTGAAGACTATCTAGCCTCATCTTTATGTAGCTTTGGCAGGACTGGTTGAGTTAACGTAAGCAGCGAGGTGTTGACTGATCATACCTCTCAGTAATGTGTCTAGATGCTGCCTTCAAACTAATGCTTCTGGTGGTGGAAACTTGGTTGTGAATATTTGCAGCATCGAATTGAAGTATAATGGAGGTAATGAGTGAAAGTGATGTGATAGGAGTCTAATGATAATGATGGTGGTGAGGAGGATACTTATATTGATAGTAATGATAATAATGATAATAATAATAATAATAATAATAATAATAATAATAATAATAATAATAGTAAAAATTATAATGGTAGCTAATAATAGTGATAGTGAAAATAAAAATCCAAGTCTTTCCTTTAATTTCTCTCCTTTTTCGTTTCTTTCATCACCTCTTTCACTCTTGTTTCCTGTTTTCCCTTTCTTTTCCTTGGTTTCATTTCCTCCTTCCTCATTTTTTTTATTTCAATTTCCTCATTGCCCATTTTTTCATCGCGTCTTTCTTGTTTCCTGTTTCCTGTTTTTTTTTTTTTTCTCTTAGTTATATTTTCTCCTTCCTCATTTTTCTTATATCTTGTTTCTTCTTGTCTTGTCATTTCTTCCTTATTTTTCTTCGGTTTTTTTTTCGTTTCTTGATTTGTTCTTTTCCTTCTTCGTTTTTTTTCCTCTTCCTCATCTTCCTTCACTTTTTTTCTTCTTTCGGTTCTTGGTGAGTTATTCTTTACCTCATTTTTGTTCTTGTCACGTGGGTTCTTCATGCATCTACTGCGTCACAACGAAAGAAATATATACAAGCTACGTGATCAGACAATACGCAATACTCAGCGCACCTTTATCCACTCACGATCTCTTGGTACTAATTGGAATTAACGGTGACGGGGCGAGTGAGTGTGTATTTACGGTGAAAATATATAAAAGGAAGACGGAGGAGGAGGAGAAAATGTTACAATCAAATCAGGTTTAGCAGGTTTACAAGGCGCTGTCTCGGCCGCGTGCGGAGGCGGGGCGGCGAGACTCTGTGGTGGGTTGTCATGGGTACTGTGGCCCTGCAGGGAGTGTACAGCGAGTGTCCAGCTTCCAGGGGCCTCTTGACCACCTTCAGGACCACAACAGTTTAATTTTAGTCTTGATATCATCGGAGGGGGATAGTTTTTCGTAATGATGGGGTTGAGAATAATTTGGTCAGCAATCCACTATAATTACGAGTTTGTTTACTTTATTGTTCGTAATTGTTATTGGTTTCGTGAAGCTTCGATGTTGTCTGATAGTGAATGCATGTGTATGTGTGTTGAAGTGGTCTGTGTGAGGGCAGTCTGGCCAGAATAAATTTGTTCAGAGATGCGCTAGAAAAGAATAAGGTACAGTTTGGTCAAGAAGTGATGTCATATTGTACAAAAATGTTTCATAACAAAAATCAGCATCAGACAGCTGCCTCCACCTCTCACAGTTCCAGTTCTTCTTGGCCTTTGTGGGACAATTGATATAAAAGCAGTCCAGTAGTCCATATATTAATTTGTGTTCCATTTATAGCCGTGAAATTCACTGGACTTTGTGACATCACTTCTTGGGGCAGCTGTTCATGTTGAAGGATAAAGGTATTTTGGGAAATGAACAGAGTGAAGTATTCTTGTCTTATTATTAAAGTGAAAGTTGAAATTGCAATGGTACAGTACTTCAGCTAGCACTTCTTTTCCAGTTTTTTTTTATGTCTGACTATGAATGTTGCCACAAGGTAATTCCAAGACCGAGTTATGAAATCTAGAACTGTGATGGATGTAGCGCGACGTGTTGTAGTCCACCGGAGTCCAGCGTTGTATGCCCCGGCGATTTAAACATGCTAATTTCAAGACTCTTATCCTTTAATTCTCGTTGATGATTGTTTACCTTTATTTAGGGGCTGGCACCTCACAGTGGGTCTTTTTTTTCTGCTTTTTTTTTTTTTGTCCTATGCCAGTCTCCCTCTTACATAAAAAAGAATAATGTTAATAAAAAAATAACACGCAAATCTAAACATAAAACAAAAAACATAGAAATTCAAACTCAGTAATGACACCAAAGGTAACAACAATAGGCGTCATATCATTCCTGGTACAAATGACCACCTTAGCTTAAGTATATGTTGGTTAGCCTTGACTGCCCCGCCACTACAGCTGAAATTGTTTTTAGGTTACACACACACACACACACACACACACGCACACACACACACACACACACACACACACACACACATATTACCACCAAGTTACTCCAATAATAATGTTGTTACGACGTCATAAGAAATATAAGCTCGTATTCATAAACGGTTTGGTTCTCATTATAATTATTTCAAAAGCCGCAGAGATGATCTTTGGCTGTCTTAAGTTGTGTTTTTGCCTTTGGTGTAGAAATCGTGTTCAATTACTTAAATTATGAACACAATCTTGAAAACACCACTAACTTCCACTACAATCTGCCAATAATATTCTAGATATGATGAAACGTTTTGGAACGCAGTTAATAGACCTTATACTGGAAAACCTTAATAAAGTATTGAACACACCTTAAGTATCCAAACAGCTTTCGTACCTGTTATAATCCTCCTAATTCCCAGTCCCCCTCTACTCGTTCTGAACACCACTGACCACGTTCCCTGCTGCTGGACCACCATCACCACAACGCCCTTTGCCATCTATCTCCCACCGTAACTCACAGTTGCTGGCAAGGGAGACACCAACAGTACTATAACTATTCATATAAATCCAGTACTCACAACCGGACCACCGGCAACCACCGAGTTAAACATAATAATTCAATTATAGAAAAAAAAAAAGACGCCTGACCTACCCCATCATCCATCATTCACTACTGTAAAGGGGAGATCTGTAGCACTATAGCCTTCCGGGCAGGCACTACAGCAGTGTTCACAGATGTTTACAGCCGCGCCACTGCAATCACCCTAGGAACAAGGTTTACGGTAATTTGAGTACTGGAAAAAAGAGGCCTGACCTACCCCAAGTGGCGCCCATTCGGGGTGTTGCCGGCACTTAAACTGGCCAAGGTTTTCTTTTTTCCTGCACCGCGACCCATAATGTCTTGCAATGATGCTTAATTCGAATTCATGACTTCGTTTTGTTATTTGGTTCTGCATTTATGTATATATTCTTTTTGCGATGACGTGAATGACTGCAGGCGTTCTCGTGTGAGTAAGTTTAGCTGGATGGCTGTTAGGTTCAGTAGTCGAGAGAGTTTTCACGAGTATTTTCATGATTCCAGTGAGAGTTCAATAAGGATTCTTCATCTTCACTGGCAAAAAATACCCATGAGAATCCAACTATTCACATATTTTGCAAATGAAGATAGTCCTTATGAGAGAACAAAGCGCATTAAAGTGATGCCAGTAATAGTTCAACAAGTACTTCACATCATCAGTAGCAAAAATACTCATGGGAATCCGACTCTTCATCTCTGTGGCCTCGAGATAATTCTTAGAGAGTTAAGGCTTTAAACATATCAGCCTTAGTATTTTCCAGTCCTACCCAATGGTGCAGCTCTTAACATTTTCCTCTGCTCTTCTCATGGGAACTGGTCTGAAGTTGTGGCCTTGCTCACATTGTACATAATAATAATACGTCTATTTATCTATACCTTGTTGTTTAGTGTCCTCGTTACTAGTGCAAAATTCATCCACTTAGATGTGAAGTCGCAGCTTTTGACATTCTTTTTAGCCTCTTTGTGGCTAATGAGTTTAATTAAGAGAAATACACTAAAACAACTTGTAACTAAATCAACCGTGCTTTTATTCTTTGTCTTTTTGTTGTTGTTGTTGTTATTATTATTATTATTATTATTATCATTAGTAGTAGTAGAAGTAATAGTAGTAGTATAGTAGTAGTAGTAGTAGTAGCAGTCGTAGTAGTAGTAATAGTAGTAGTAGTAGTAGTAGTAATAATAGCAGCAGTAGTTGTTTTTGTTGCTGTTTTTGTTGTTGTTGTTCTTGCTGTTTCATTATCGTCATTACCATCGTTATATAATTGTCACTTTGGGCATTATTATCGTCGTTGTTGCTGTCATCGTCTTCATCATTCATTATACAAAATTCTCACTGGTATGAATCTCACACTTGAACTAAAAAAAAAAAAAAAAAAATACAATTAACACGTGGATACTGGCGATGGTTTATCCAAGGCTTTTTTTTCCCCTGAAGACTGACCCTCCTCTGTACTTCCGGAGTCTACCCCTCTCTCTCTCTCTCTCTCTCTCTCTCTCTCTCTCTCTCTCTCTCTCTCTCTCTCTAGTATATCTATTTTGCAGGGCTACAAATTGCTTTATCCATTATCCTTGCAATGTTCCCTCTCACCTTCCCTCTCGTAAACTCAGGCCGCACCCATCCCGTCTGCATCCTTCCCTTCCTTCCCTTCTCTTCACCACTCCCTCTCAAGTAATTGCAGTGATTTATAGGGGGAGTTTTTATGGCAATGCATTTATCTGTCGAAGAACTTGGTACGATTCGAAGCTCCAGAACCTTGACTTAGAGAGAGAGAGAGAGAGAGAGAGAGAGAGAGTGACTGAGTGACGTAAAAAGTTAATCATAAGGCCATGAATTCTCACATAATAATAACTTTAGGTAAGAATATGATATAAGTTAGGCACCAAACATGCGTCTGTATGGAGAGAGGTTAGGTTTTAATCAAGTGGATACTGACAATGCCACCTTTAACCTCTGAAAGTCCCTGCAAAATATCTATATTAGCGATTATGTAAGAACGATATGAGGAGAGAGAGAGAGAGAGAGAGAGAGAGAGAGAGAGAGAGAGAGAGAGAGAGAGAGAGATGGAAGTTCATGCCTGTCCTAATATGGAGGTGGGGACAGCAGTTTGCCTTGCACGATGCCTCAAAGAAGTACGTTTAATTGATGCTTAATATACTTAGGAACACAAACTTATTGGGCCTTAAAACAGCGTAGACTTGCCCCCTCCTAATCCTCCTCCTCCCCCTCCTCCTATACCTCCTGTTTCTTCTTCCTCTTCATTAGTCCCTCTCCTTTACTCTCCTTCACTCTCTCCATACACTTACTCTTTCAGATTTCCGCTTCCTGTTTCTCTCTCTCTCTCTCTCTCTCTCTCTCTCTCTCTCTCTCTCTCTCTCTCTCTCTCTCTCTCTCTCTGTTTTTTTATGTAGTTGTCACATCCTCTCGTGTCTGGTGATTTATGTATTGTTGATGTTGTTATTGCTGTCGTTCTTCTTTTTGTTTGTCTGTCTCTTTGTTTGTTTGTTTGTTTTATGTAAGAGGGATACCGGCTAAGGGTAACAAAATTATAATAACAAAAAAAATCCCCACTGAGGCGCCAGTCCCCGTACAGCCCAAAGCAGTCGTCAAAAATGACGATCAAGCCATAGAAAGGAGGAAATGCAGAAACAGGTAGAGAGTTCCAGAGTTTGCCAGAGAAAGGGATGAATGATTGGGAACTGGTTAACTCTTGCATTAGAGAGATGGGCAGAATAGGGGTGAAAAAAAAGAGTCTTGTGCAGCGAGGCCGCAGGAGGAGGAGAGGTAGGCAGTTAGCAAGATCAGAAGAGCAGTTAGAAAATCAGTGATGAATAATAGGAAGAAAGTGGGTGGCAGGACAGACTCTTCTTGTCTGTATGTTTTGTCTGTCTGCCTTTTTTTTTTTTTTGCTTTTCTTTGCTGTTTTGTTTGCTGGGTCATTTGTCTGTTTGTGTATGTTTGTTTGTGTGTTTGTCTACCCGTCTGTCTTTTTTTTTTCTTTGTGTCTGTCTGCCTTTCCATGTTTGCCTCTCTCTCTCTCTCTCTCTCTCTCTCTCTCTCTCTCTCTCTCTCTCTCTCTCTCTCTCTCTCTCTCTCTCTCTCTGTCGGCGCCTGTTTTTTCACCGTCGGTAAAGAGGCCACCACGAGACCGGTGTCTTGCCAACAAAGGTCGCAAGATCAGGTTTAATCAACATATTTTTTTTCCTTTCATATGACAGTTACATGTATTTTTTCCCCCTTATGTATGTCTCTCTCTATATATATATATATATTTTTTTTTATATATATATCTTTGCAAGTCATGTTTTTTTTTTCCTTGTCATTTGTGTCTTCGTATATGCTGTACTTTCTCTAAATGTGGTTTTTTGAGTTCAAGTTTGTTTGTATCAGGAAGAAAGTCACACAAGCATAGATTGATATTGCGAGTGTATTTTGTTTATTTATTCATTTACGTAATTGTTTATTTAATTATTCATTTGTGTGTGTGTGTGTGTGTGTGTGTGTGTGTGTGTGTGTGTGTGTGTGTGTGTGTGTGTGTGTGTGTGTGTGTGTGTCTTGCATAAGCTGGTGATAATGAAGATGTTAAGTTTAAGGTATTACTATTATTATCATCATCATTGTTATTATTATTGTTGTTATTCTTGTTGCTGTTCATATTGTTGTTATCAATATTGATAATAATAATAATAATAATAATAATAATAGTAGTAGTAGTAGTAGTAGTAGTAGTAGTAGTAGTAGTAGTAGTAGTAGTAGTAGTAGTAGTTTTAGTGACCTGGTGGCGTGGTTTCAGATTCAGGGCTGAGGGGAGACAAAATCTAGAGTTCGCCTTGTTTTTATCCTGTAGCTTCTGTTCACGTGACTCTGGATAGGTAGGGGACGCAAGCCGAGGAGTTGTGACCCTTCTTCCCGACAGGAGTGGAAAACTAGGAAACCTTTTGCTAATCTTGTGCTGCATAAACTCGTGCTTGCACCTCACTACATTCACACATACACACACACACACACACACACATACACACACACACATACCTTTATTATTGTTAGTGTTTCTGATATTCTCGTAATGCACAAGTCCAAAAGAAGCAGCATAGAGTCAGTTGTAATGTGACAGATTGGCAGACAAGGAAACAAATGCATGGATATATTAAATGAATGCATGTTTCCCCTCACATAGAGAAAACATGCAGTGTTGCACATGCGCACTACATACTTCATTACACGTATAGGGGAGATAAATGCATTCAGAAAAATAATGAAGTGCGAGATAAAGACCTTAATCGGTTTTTTTCATGTCTCTCAATCACTCTCTGGACACGCATTCTTGTGTGTGTGTGTGTATGTGTGTGTGTGTGTGTGTGTGTGTGTGTGTGTGTGTGTGTGTGTCTAGACGCGTGAGTGCGTGAGCATAAGTCAGTTAGTCTTACACGTTAATTAAGATAAATCACGGGCTGGTGTTGAATTACAGTATGCTTTTAATTACCTATATAGTTTCTGGACCTGCTGGCGGACAAGAGTTGGCGGCAAGAAACCAGAGGCACCTGACAGTAACGAGAAAGCCTGTCAGTAAATAAAGCGCTGATGCAGACTTGGATGTTAGGTAACAAAGCGTTGTATTAATTCCCGAACCCGTGTTGGTGTAAAAATAAAGTTGAGGCAAGACCAGTTTCCTTGGGGCTGGCTGGCAGCCTCACGCCTCGCGGAGGCCTCGCTGGTGCCTGCCTGGCGGCGCTCAGCTGCTCGGCGCCTGCCTGCTGTCCCGCTCAGGCTGTTACAAGAGAGACCTGCTGAATGGTGGTGTTGGTGGTTGTGGTGGTGATAGTGGTGATGACGATGGTAGTAGTAATGGCGATGATGACTATTGTTCTTCTTTAATCTCCACTATCATTAATTATCGTCTACTACTTCTTCTAGGTCTTGTTAATTTTGTTCTTTGTTGTTGTGGCTGTTGCAGTTGTTGTTGTTGTTGTGGTGGTGGTGGTGGTGATGGGTTTCGTTTTTGTTGTTGTTGTTGCTTATTATTATTATTATTATTATTGTTTTTGTTGTTACTGCTGTTGTTAATTTTCAATAATATTACTGTCATTATTATTATTATTATTATTATTATTATTATTATTATTATTATTATTATTATTATTATTATTATTATCATTATTATTATTATTGTTGTCATCATTATCATCATCGTCGTCATCATCATCATCTTCATCATCATCATCACCATCATCATCATCATCATTGTCAATTTTTTTCTTTTTTACGTTCTGATACGAGAAGAAGCCACAGTGAGAAAAAAGAAAAGCCACAATCTCGCAGCCCCGCCCTTGTCTCTTCCACTCTTTCTTTCCTCATTGACATTTATCATATTCTCACCCTCGCCTCGTGGTGTCCTTTATGTCAGCCACACTCACATACTTACTAGTTGTAGCACAGACGGCACTGATTGGCGGCTCATCTTTATGTCCAGTCTGATGAGTGAAGCAGATAAGGAGCTCTTCATTAGCTCTTTTATTACTGCAGGTCCTTCTTATGCATACTAAAGTGTGATGCAAGTATTGAGTATGATTTAAAAAAGCGCTATTGTCAAGTAAGGGACTGGAGACATTCTATTGCCTGTGGTTATATATTTTTGCTTATGAAAATTATCAGAAGTGTTGATGTAGGACAAGTAGCGTCACGCTTCTTGGGCCTCGGCATAGGGAGTAGGGTTGCCAGCTTCTTTACGTTCCAGTCAAGTAAAAAGTGTCATGCAACATTTGGCAGTCAGTGTTATTCGGACGCAGCCCCCAGCATCGTGACCTTACGCCTTACGCCGTGACCTGACACGGCCACGCATGCTGTGACGTCAGTAGCGGGCCCAGACGCACACGCGGCTGCGCACTTTATATCCAGTTTTTATTTAATATATTACAGCCGTCTACATCGTGTATCTTTTAAACCTGGATACACCTGCACTCCTGTACTCAACTAACACAATGTTTCTTAAGGAGGATTATTTTGTTTTATGTACTAAAAAAAATGTAACTGAAATGTAAGATTACGCAGGAGTTATAAAATATTAACAATCAGTGGTGTTATCGCAGGCACATAGAAAGCACGTTCTAAAAGTAGTGAAAAAAATTGATTGGAGTCAGTTTGGTCTCTGAGGTGTCTGGGTGGCTCCTGTTATGGAGGTGAGAAAGTAGGTGTAAAAGTAGAGAGGCTGGAGACGTAAAAAAAAAAAAAAAAATGGTTCAAAGGATAGAGGAAGTTTGGCCTTTTAGAAATTGACACATTACACACTGCGCACACTACACACACACACACACACACACACGCACACACACACACTCCGGCTGACAGACTGACCAATTGACTACCTAACAGAATAATAACTACCTAGTAACTGACCAACTGATGGGTGTGTGAGTAACAAAGTAACTATCTAACCAAATAAATAAACAAACAACTTATTAATCAGCTAACTAACAGATACATGAACCAAGCAGCAGTTACAACACAAGTAATCGCAATTCCTCCTCATGAAACTCATTACTATTTGTGTGTCCAGTGAGAGACTTGCACGGCCTTGAAATGGTGGCGACTTCCGCGAAGATATTGCTGGCTGGCCTTTTTGAGAGTCAGGAATAATTCAAATGCCACTCACTGTAATACGTAAGGGAAAAATATAGAAGCTTCTCAGATAAGGATAAAAACTGTTGAGGCCACCAGGACACCCGCTCACCCCGACGCCTTGTTTTTTTTTTTTTTTTTTTTTCTTTTATCCAAGTGCTTCATCTTTCTGTCTTCGGTGTGACAGACACTAGACGGGATGGTATGTGTAGGAAGTGGAAGGTCTTTTAAAATTACGTTGGTTCTGTTAGCGTTATTTCCATTATTTCTGTTGCAAGGAATGGCTGTTGGGTGTCTTTTTTATTTTTTATTTTCTTGTGGTGATAATAATTTAGTGCCTTTGTATTTTTTTCTTTTCCTAATTCTTTTTTTTTTTTTTCCTTAGTACTTGTCAAGCCACGTGTTGCGAGACGATCACCTGTGCTGTCAGAAGAAGTTAAAACAATGGTGATGAAATATGACAGGTAGCATTTAATCAAACCGTTCAAGGCGAAGACTATACTTCGGAAAATGGCAGGCACACACACACACACACACACACACACACACACACACACACACACACACACACACACACACACACACACACACACACAAGGTCCTTTTACCTACATAAATTCGATGTGGATGAGGATGGGAGGAGACGGGTGTTTCTCTCTCTCTCTCTCTCTCTCTCTCTCTCTCTCTCTCTCTCTCTCTCTCTCTCTCTCTCTCTCTCTCTCTCTCATGCACACCCTCGCGCGTCAAATGATCATGTCCTTGTTAGACACAGTTTTCTTCGGAACACTGCGCCACGAGAGGACAGGTAAACAAAGCCTTACCGAGATGAGGCGGCATTTGCGCAGGTCATATGAAGGTCTGCATTTGCTTGCTTAAAAAAAAAGAATAAAGAAACTCGTGCGAGAACAATTCGTTATGATAACCAGTAAATTTGGCTTTAAAAATATTCCTTAGGCAATTTGACATTTTTTTTCCAAGTTTTTTTTTTTTTCACAATAATACTGAGATTTTTACAGTAAAGTCCTATTTCATCTCTCACCGTTACTCTCTCTCTCTCTCTCTCTCTCTCTATCTCTCTCTCTCTCTCTCTCTCTCTCTCTCTCTCTC
>NC_087167.1:555000-560000 GCF_035594125.1 Scylla paramamosain | reverse complement strand
TGGCCATTACTTCGAAGCCGCCATCCAGAGAGGAACAAGTACATCGTGTGTTTTACCGGAGTTTACTTCTTGGTATTATTCTCCGTATTCTTAAAAGATACGGCGCCTCATCTGGTTCCTTGCAATGCGCTCCAGTGGAAGTTACTGAGGTTTTCACGGATATTTTCATGAGTCCAGTGAAAGTTTAACAAGTGTCTGCTTTACTAGTGGGAAACCACCTATGAGAACCCGACTAATCATCCCAGTGGAGTTTGGAAATAGTGCTTATAATAGAGCAAAGCGGTGAAGAATACAAGCTTCTGACACAAATACCATGGGGCGACACTCGGAACTGATATGCGATAATGTATAATTTTATGGTTTTGTGCGCTGTAAAGAGACAAACAAACAAGCACACACACACACACACACACACACACACACACACCTGCAGCAGACCACCGCAGCCTCGCCCGTAAACAGGAGGAGGAGGAGACCTTGAAGTGGCGTGAAAGGATTGTAACCCAGCTTTTACCTACCTGCTATTGTGGCTTGAAAAAAAGTATATGGGGACTGAATGGTCGGAGCAGTGGCCTAGCCGATTTTTTTGCCCGGGTTCCTGTGGAGAGGTCAGGCCAGTGTGCTGTTACCGTGTTCATTTGCTTAGCAGGGAACAGTGAGGCTGCATTGTTAAGGGTTGCGTCATGTGTGTATGTGTGCTGTGCGTTGGTCAAGCGGTGTGTTAGTGTGGCACGGGGATGGGGGAGGGTGTGGTTGGATGATGTTGGTCAGGAAAGGGTAGGGGAGGGTGAGGTAAGGGCAGGGCAGAGTTAGGCTATCGTTGACTCATGTGGGTGAGGTTTCCTGTTTATGTTTTAATGTATTTATAACTTTATTTGGCAGGTTCATTCAGGAGTTTAGTCTTTGTTACATACACGCGCGCACACACACACACACACACACACACACACACACACACACACACACACACACACACACACACACACACGAGAACTTAATTATTTTGAATTTCAAAGGCACTTTTTTATAATGCCTGATTGTTCTCTCTCTCTCTCTCTCTCTCTCTCTCTCTCTCTCTCTCTCTCTCTCTCTCTCTCTCTCTCTCTCTCTCTCTCTCTCTCTCTCCCTTTCGTGTGTGTGTGTGTGTGTGTGTGTGTGTGTGTGTGTGTGTGTTGATCTGCACCCTTATAGCCAATCCTTCACCATTACCTCGCCCCTTGGTGTCTGCGCAGATAAGTAATTGCTCGCTCTGCTGCCCATTCACGTGTGTCCAGCCAGGGAGTAACTTGAAACTTCCATCTGTTTTTCTTACCTTGCCGTGGTAGAATGTCAAGGCGGGCTAGGAGAGAGAGAGAGAGAGAGAGAGAGAGAGAGAGAGAGAGAGAGAGAGAGAGAGAGAGAGAGAGAGAGAGAGAGAGAGAGAGAGAGAGAGAGGGGTGGGACACGTAGCAACGTAGAGCTGTTGGATAATACAGCCATTTAAACGATGGAAAGATGATAAAGAGAAGGGGTTACAAAAACTGGGTGTTAATGTTAAAGAAGGTCCAGGTAACATACGGTGGTTTTAGGGTCTTTAATATTCTGTACCTATTGAACCTTTTCGCTTCAAGCCAATTTTTCTCATTAATCTCCTAAAACTTCTTGAACATTTGCTTTTGTTTTTACAGTTTCTGAAGTAGTTCTATAGCCTAAAAAAGACAAAATCAACTCTCTCTCTCTCTCTCTCTCTCTCTCTCTCTCTCTCTCTCTCTCTCTCTCTCTCTCTCTCTCTCTCTCTCTCTCTCATGCTCAGATTGTCAATAAGAGATGGCCGTTGCAGTAAAAGTTACATTAGAAATACACTGTTTGCTAACTTGATGTCTTATCGTCTGGTATACCACAAGACTCTGTCCTTGTAGTGGTATTGTTTATAATTTATACAGAAGACAGAAGAGTCCTTGCATGTCTGAGATCAGCCACAGTGTTTCTGAACAGTTAAAATGATTGATATTAGTGAGGTGAAGGAATCGTTTTAGTTCAAAGCCACTTCAGGGACCAAGGAAGTGGTAACCGCAAACTGAAGATCATTTTTAGCAGCTGAGCGTCCAAACTTTTCCTTGTGGAAGGCGCGGCGTATTCATGTGGCGTGGACAGTCAAGGTGCAAGCAAGGCTTACAGCAAGGTCTCTAGCAGTAATTACGTCAAAACTCTCTTCAATGGTAAGAGGGACACTAATCAATTGCCTGGCCCGTAGTCCTGCTGAACACATCTCCTATTCCTCTATTATGCATTATTATGTTTTACCCTATTATTATATGAAGAGGGGAGGAGGTGAGATGTAGCGGTTGCATTGTGTTTAGCCAGATTCTTCCTCTCATCCTCACAAGCTCCAAGTATTCGTCTAACACCTCGTAATGAAGAAATGATACCCGGAATCTGCTGCTCATTTGCTTCTGGAGGAGGTAAGAGTAGCAGCAGGAGCAGCTAAAACTAGCACACCGAATCAATTGTGCCGGATTCCACATGCTTGACTAGCCTGCAAATAATGGTGGGATTCAGATAATTGATTTGTAAAGGAGTATTGGAGTGTAAGAGGCGAGAGAACAATAATTAATGGTAATAATTTTCGTTCTTTATGTCTGTAGAAGATGAGTACAGTGAAAAGATGATGTGGTGAACCCAGGTGACGCACGAACAGAAAAAAAAAAAGGAAAATGTGAGAGAAATGATACTCGAGGAGGCACAAGAACTGAAGAAAGAAGGGAGGAGAAAAAGAAGCAACACAAGGACAGAAGAAAGAAGTAAACAGAGAAGCAGAAGATAGCAAGAGACTGAGACAAAGACGAACAAATAGAAATACAAAACCAATTAGTGAAGTAAAGTTAGATATTCATTAGTGCATGATATTAATGCCATTTGATAATCTGACCTAAGTAAGTGTGCAGCATTACAAATAGAATAAAATACTTAATATCCTGAGCAGCATAGAGGTCGCGCAGGGTGCAGGTGCAGGGACGCTCTTCCTCTTCCTGTGAACCTGAGACAAGATCACACTACGTGGGGCGATGCCGTGACTCTCTTTGTTTGTTTCACTCAAGTCTGACTCTCACAACAAATACAGTGGACAGGGTCTTCTGTTTGGTATGGTGAGTGGGTTCCCGCCACGGATGGAGTGGGAACAGATACTAGTCTTACATAGCAATCGTTTGTTCGTCACTCACTTTCCTGACACGCTCCATGCAACCCTGAGAAAGAATTTGATTATAAAGAAGTCGAATTTTTTTTTTTCCTAGTGTTTTTGTGTGTTTATTCATATATTATACCATGGTAGGCGAAAGTCGTGAAGATCCAAATATTCGCTTTTCTGTTTTTCTAGTTGTCAACCTGTACTCGTATAAATGTCGTGAGCCAAAACTATGCCAAGTGCTGAATACAGGAATGGGATTACAGTTTGTCAAGCAACTCCGAGCTCTGCAAAGGATGTATAAATAAGTGTCCTTGAAACACCTCCAGATGCATTTAATATTGTTACGTGACTAATTGAGAGAAAAACCTTGATTTTTTACTACATATAAATAGGAATATTTTCACAGCACCTTGCCAGCGTTGTGAACTTCACAGCTGCGTCTACTTACTTGCGTCGCCATTTAATAAAGTGACACTCAGTTCAGTGAGAGAGAGAGAGAGAGAGAGAGAGAGAGAGAGAGAGAGAGAGAGAGAGAGAGAGAGAGAGAGAGAGAGAGAGAGAGAGAGAGAGAATATGCGCATGTATGAGAGAGAAATCACAGTGTGTGTATGTGTGTGTGTGTGTGTGTGTGTGTGTGTGTGTGTGTGTGTGTGTGTGTGTGTGTGTGTGTGTGTGTGTGTGTGTGTTTATCTGTCCTCCCCCTCATGCCTGCCTGCCTGCCTGCCTGTCTGTCTGGCTGTCTGTCTGTCATTCAGAGGGTGCGTGTTACCGTGCTTATAAATACTGAACCGCACACACCTTTTTTACCCAGCGTGCGAACAAGATTAGCCATATGTTTAGTGATGTCTCTCTCTCGGTCTCCTTTACATAGACGCCCTTTATAAACTTTTAATAAACTCGAACCTCCCTCCTTCACTTATCCAATTTAACGTTCACTGTTATTGTGGCGCGGCGGTGGGGTGTCTGGGAGAGGGGGAGGGGGTGGGGGGAGGAGGGGAACTCGGACTTGTTAGATCAGCCTCCACACAAGCGAGGCAACAGCTACAATCACCCATAGAAAAACTGGAGGAGCAGGTAACACGGGTGAGCTTAATTTTATACCCTGACGGCAGACACGGCGAGCAGTTTTGTCTCGGACCACTCAAAATTTAATGCAGTGAAGGAATTAATTACTCTAGTCGTGGTTCTCATTTGCATAGAGTTGTTCCCTCTCTCTCTCTCTCTCTCTCTCTCTCTCTCTCTCTCTCTCTCTCTCTCTCTCTCTCTCTCTCTCTCTCTCTCTCTCTCTCTCTCTCTTATTTGTGATTGTTGGTTTTACTTGTTTTTGATTTGATTTTGCAAATTAAAACTACTGTTCTCTTTTCTTTCATATGATTGTTGATTTTACTTGTTTTCTATTCGTATGTTGTCTGCTTTTCGTATCATTTTTATTTATTTTTTTACTTTCCTTACTAAATTTATCGTTGTTCTCTCTTTCTATCGTGTGATTGTTGATTTTACTTTTCTATTTATATATATTTTTTTATTTATTTATTTACCTTTATTTTTTTCTTACTACGTAGAATTACCGTCTTCCTCCATGTAATTGCCTCGTAATTCGACTAAAAACATCCTTGCTGCTTCATATTTGTATTATATTTTTCTTCTCACCTCCCAAATTACTGCGTGTTTTTATGAAATCCTCTCGTAATATAAGTTCCAAGACACTCCCTAATTTTTATTCCAGCTTCTGCAAAATTACCGTATTCTCTCGTAATAAAATTTCCAGGACACTTCCAGTTAACTCACATGGCTCATTGTATATATTTTTATTTATACTTTAACACCTATGAAA
>NC_087167.1:542500-550000 GCF_035594125.1 Scylla paramamosain | reverse complement strand
TGTATCTATGTGTGTGTAAAAGAGAGAGAGAGAGAGAGAGAGAGGAGAGAGAGAGAGAGAGAGAGAGAGAGAGAGAGAGAGGAGAGCGATAACGCACCACGTACTTAAACGGGAAACGAGTCAGGAAGACAAGAATAGAAAATAAGTAAATAGAAGTAATAAATAAAATAGATAAATGAACACTCGAAAATATATATATATATATATACGAATGACGAGGAGAGAGAGAGAGAGAGAGAGAGAGAGAGAGGGAGAGAGAGAGAGAGGAGAGAGAGAGAGAGAGAGGGGTAAAGAGAAAGAGGTCGGAAAGCTTCACCGGTCTGAATCTTTTAAGCAGCAAATGTACATCCCACCCCTGCCTTGACGCTTTCATCAGCCAAGGCCAACTACCCCCCAGTGAGTGGCGGCGTTGAGGGAACGACTGGTTGATGCGGAGAGTGGCGCGGGCTCCAGTCTGGGAAGAAATGACGGACATAATATTACTTTAAAACAATGCACAGGGGCCAGATAAAAAAAAAGAAAAAAGGAGGAATGTCAATAAAAAAGAAATGACGGGTGTAATGTTAATTTAAAATGATACACAGGGTCTAGAAAAAAAGTGAATATCGATTAGAAAGAAAGGACGGATTTAATATTACTTTAAAACAATACAGAGGGATTAGAAAAAAAGTGAACATCGATTAGAAAGAAATTATTATTGAAAGCGATAAGACAGAAATTATTATTCTCATTGCTGCTCATTCCTGTTGGTTAAGCAAATGAAGAAATGATGGATGTAATATTGCTTTCAAGAGAGTACAGAGGGACCAGAAAAAAAACAAAAATAAAAAAATAACGAGTATCGTGAAGAAATAAATTATTATTAATGTTGATAATGTGCAAGAAATTATTTTTCATGTTTTCGTCGGTTAAGCAGAAGAAATGATGGACATGTTATCTCTTTAAGAAAATGCACGAGGATAAAAAAAAAAAAGCTTGAATATCGTTAAGATAGAAATATTATTCACATTCCCGCCGAATATTATGATCTGGAAAGAAATGATGGACCATAATGTTACTTTAAAGCAATGCATACGAACGAAAATAAAATAAAAAAGTTTGTATCGATAAGAAAGAAATCACAGTTGATACCGGTACGATAGAGACGATTATTCACATTTCTGTCGGTTAAGTAAAGGAAAAAATGATGGGCATATTTCTTTCAAAACAATGCGGACGAACGAAAAAAAAAAAAAGGGGGGGGGGGGGAAATATTGATAAGATAGAAAATTTTATCCTCGTTCCTGCCGCTTCAACAAAAGAATATGATAAGCTGGGAAGAAATGACGGGGACAACAATGGAGACGCGCCAAGGAAAAAAAAAAAAGTTGAATACTAATAAGAAAAAATTACCATCCACTATCTTGTTTAAGCAAAAGAATATGACCTGGAAAGAAATGACACTGACATAACATTTCTTTAAGACAATGTAGACGAGCCAGAAGAGAAAGAAAAATGTTTAATATTGATGAGAAAGAAATTATTATCCACATCCCCGTCGCTTTAGTAAAAAAAAAATATGATTCGAAAAGAAATAGCGGACATAATATTACTTTTAAAAACAAAGTAGACTGACCAGGAATAAAGGAAAAGGTTAAATATTGATAAGATAGGAAATGATAGTCCACGTTCCCGTCGCTTAAGCAAAGGAATGCAATAATTTGACAAGAAATGACAGGAAGAAAGTTGAATATTGATAAGAAACTTCTGTCGCTAAAAGTAAAAGAATATGATAATCTGGCAATAAATTATAGGGGTGATATTTCTCCTAAACAATGCGGACACACCAAGAAAGAAAGAAAGAAGAAACGAGTTGCATATCGGAAAGAAAAATAAGTATCTCACGTTGCCGTCGCTTAAGGAAAGGAATATGATAATCTAGGAAGAATAACGGGAACGTAATGTTGCTGTAAAACAATGCAGACGCACCAGATAAGAAAAAAAAATTGAATATTGATAAGAAAGAAATTATTATCCACCTCCCCGTCGCTTAAGTAAAAGAATATGATCTGGGAAGAAGTGACGCATATATTTCTGTAAAACAATGCAGATAGGAGAGAGAGAGAGTGAGGAGAGAGAGAGAGAGAGAGAGAGAGAGAGAGAGAGAGAGAGAGAGAGAGAGAGAGAGAGAGATAAAGGTGAATACTGATAAGGAAGAAATTATCATCGCCGTTTTCTATCGCTTAAGCAAAAGGATAATCTGGGAAGAAAAAATAGAAAATAATATTCCTTTAAAACAACGAAGGTGGACTTGAAAAAAAAAAAAAAAAAAAAAAGAAATCGAATTATTCACACGTCCCCGTCGCTTAAACAAAAGAATAATAATATGGGAAGAAATGGCGAGATAAAGAAGTTGAACATTGATAAGAAATTCTTGTCACTTAAGCAAAATATGACAATCTGAAAAAAAGAGACGGAAAAAAGTTGAATATCGAAATAAAAATAAATAAAATAAAAACAGTTATTCATGTTCCCGTCTTTTAAGCAAAGGAATATGATAATAGGGCCAGAAATTAGAAAAAAAGTTGAACATTAATAAGAAGTCCCTGTCACTTAAGCAAAATATGACAATCTGAAAAAAAAGGACGGGAAAAATGTTCAATATCAGTAAAAAAAAAACAATTATGCACTTTCCCGTCACTAAAGCAAAGGAATATGATAATCTGGCGAGAAATGACGTGGGCATAATCGCTCTTTAAGACAAGAAAGATGGAGAAAAATGTTTATTACTTAAGCAGAGACAAGCTTGACGGAAAAAAAAAGTTGAATATTGATAAATAAAAAAAAAGAAAACAATTATCCAAGCTCCCGTCACTTAAACAAAGGAATATGATAATCGGGCAACAAATGACAGGAGAATAATTGCTCTTTAAGACAAGGAAGACGGAGAAAAAAATGTTAACTATTACTTAAACAGAAACAAGTATTCATATTGCTATCGCTAAGGCAAGAAAAAATCATCTTTTAATTAGTTTGGAGAGGACTTAGCAAATGACAACTATTTGCTCTGTGGATTCAAACAGTTAAGGGAAAATAAAACAAAATATGCATTGTTGAGTTTTTGGCGTGAGATCAAGAAACGACTAGGGTGTTGTTCATTATTAGCGTCAGTAGGATTTGCATGATAGGCGTGGTAATCTTGTGCATTATGCGTGGCGGCAGAAAAGGAGGCGTTAGGTTACTTGGATAAATGACTTGTATCTCATAACTCGTGAGTAGAGTCTTACGAGAGAGAGGAGGAGAGGAGAGGGGAGGAGAGAGGGAGAGATGAGTGGAATGTGGATATAAGTAGTACACGTGGGCTTCACATCAACTCATTATTTAAGTATAAAGTTCATGTCTTTTTATTCGGAATGTAACTGTTTCTACACTGGTGTTTCCTACAATACGAGTACTGCGAACCCGAGCCAAGGTAAGAGGAAGGGACGCGCTGAGCTGCCTGGCCCCTGTTACGATATCAGTTTCATTAATATTCCATCCTGCAGTGCGTGACTTATTCCCACATGTCTTACAACCCTATTTTGGAAAGGTTTCGATGTTTATTTCGACTACTTTTTGGAAGGCTCTTGTCATTATGGTTCTGAAGGGTATTTTCAAGATTTTGTGATCTTTTAATAAGAGTTCTGTAAGTAAATATGGCTTTTTTAAAAGGCAATTTTTATGATTCTAATGACAACCTAACACGAATCTTACAAGTTACTAGGGTTCTCAAGGGTATTTCCATGATTCCAGTGATAGCTTAAGTAAAGTGGTTACAAGTTATTAGGGATCTCAGAGATGTTGTCATGATTCTAGTGACAACTTTTAACCGGAAACTACAAGGTCACTGGGATTTCAATGGCGTTTTTCATGATTCTTTTTGATAGCTTAACAATCATTTCAAACCATCAAGATTGTTCCCATGATCTTGTTGATGCTGTATCAAAGGTTTCTACACCTACAATAGGAAATAAACACCCATGAGAATCCGACTTTCATATAACTGTGGCCTTTGAAAATAGCTCTGATGAGAGAACAAAGTGCATAAAAATACGGGCAGCAGGTTCCATCACTCTCAGATCACACAGTTTGCTTACCCTTCCCTGTGACCGATCCATTAAGTAACCATGATCGCTTTAGATTGAACTAATCTAGAATCCGCGGCCCTCTGTTCTCTCCCATTTCTCGACATCAGGTTGGTGTCCTCTTAGAGTTCTTCCCACTTTCCCCATTTTCTTACCTCTGCTTTCAATGATTTTCAGTCACTCTCAGTCAGCCTTGACCTACTGATTTTCGAAATTTCACATAGGAAAAACTAGCACCATTAGAGTATGAATCTTTCAGAAGGAAAGCATGTGGTTACTAAATCTTTTGTCACTTTCACATTGTATTACATGGCATGGCTGCATAGAGTTAAGTAATGTTTTTTTTTCTTTTGTTTTTGTTTTGTTTTTGCTGTTTGTAATTGTTGAATTATATTTTCTGAACTGTTTGTTCATGCCACGATCTTACGCAGGCTTTGTTTATTGTTTAAATTGTTCCTGTTCATAAACTGCAGCGTCACTAAAATGTAGGCGTTAGGTTTTTTTCTTAAACAACATATTTAATGAATCTCAATTTTAAAATTATACGTTTTAAGAGTAGCACCTTGTTGAACATTGAATATATGCGTTCATATACTTGATCTTTTTATTGATCAAAGACTGGTTCTGCAGGACAACAATAGCTTCAGTATGAACATATAGAACTATAAAGGGCAGAGAGAGGAGAGAGAGAGAGAGAGAGAGAGAGAGAGAGAGAGAGAGAGAGAGAGAGAGAGAGAGAGATTCTGACAGGTCGTGACCGGCTGGGTTAACTGGTATACCCGGATCTTCTCAATTAAATGAGAGCCAGCTTGCGGTTGAAGAGAGAGGGAATTAGAAAGAGAAAAAGAGATGGAAGATAACCGATAACCGATATGTAGGCACACTATCTTGATGCAGGGAAACACACTCTCTCTCTCTCTCTCTCTCTCTCTCTCTCTCTCTCTCTCCTCTCCTCTCTCCTCTCTCTCTCTCTCTCTCTCTCTCTCTCTCTCTCTCTCGCTGATGACCCCATGGCATGGTCGTTTCCGCTGAGGGCGTGGCGAGAGGAAGGACATGGGTCGTATCTCATGAAAGAGGAGGCTGTGTTGGGAAATAGGTGGACTGAAGGAAATTTTAATATTCTCTCTCTCTCACTCATCCACCCACCCACATACACACACACACACACACACACACACACACACACACACACACACACACACACACACACACACACACACACACACACACACACACACACAGGTCATTCTCTCTGGCGGTGGTAGTAGTCATAACTCACCGGCTTCGGCGTGGACGTGTTCCATGCACTGTGAACAAGGCCTCAGCTTGAAAGAAAACACGCCTAAACAGTCTCCCCTTTGCCCGGTGTCTGACCTGAGGGCGCCGACTTGTTTTATGTTACGAGGCGCATCTATTTTGCCACTGAAAACATAGACATGGATAGCGCAGTTTTAAATTTATTCTAAACGCTGGTACCACGTTCTAGCGTCATTGCTTAGTGATGGGAAGTCTTTGTTTTCTCATTTTTTTCAGATTATGTTTCACGTTTGGTTATTTTTGTTATCTTGGATATTATTTTTTTGACTGCACTCTTTCGGTATAGGCTCTTTCAGTGGGCATTGTTATTAATTTATCTCTGAAGAGGAAAGAAAGGGATCGTAATAAATATTTGAGTGGAAAGTTGCGAAGAAATTGATCAAAAGTCCAAAATCGCCTGTATACACGAACTGGTCGCCAACACTGAAGCAAATCTCACTGTTTATGGATGTTTTAACTGTCAGGAGTTGGTGGGGTTACTCAGTCGCAGCATCAGCTCACTACCTGTCACCGTCGGGGTCCTGGCTTCCTTTTGAGATCCGGGGACAGGAAGGGTTGATGTCTGTGAGATGGTCGTACGATCGGTAGGACGGACATGATTGTTACGTGGGCAGACTCAGGAGGTCATTCAGCATTAAAGGGAACATACTTGCTGCTTGTCAATGGGATAGTAATGATGTGTTGAATAATACAAGATAATTACACCAAAGGATTTATAATTACTACGTTAAGTAACATCCGAGTTTACATTTAGATTTACTCTAAGAAATATTAAAGACTAAACAAAGTTAAAATCCGTAAAACATGATTATCTTTCTGTGTTGAGGAAAAAAGCCAAAGACGGAAAAATGGATGAAAAATAATAATAATAATAATAGTCAAGTCCGCACAACATACTGCTTCCTAAAACAGTCAAGATTAGTGGAATGAAAAGAGGCGGCCAGTTCAGTTTTTCGGTGTCTTGATACTCCTCTCTGGAAACGCATTGCATTCACACATTAACTTTCAACGCATCATCTGAATTTCACCCGCAGGTAAAGAAACGACACGCCATTAAACAAGGAGGACAGGAGGAAAGTTAGTAATATATGCAGTACGAGAAACTGTACAGACAAAGAATCAATTATAGCTGCGCACCAGTAAGAAGACAAGAATGAAGCAAAGAGAGATTGATAAGAGAAAGTTTAGGAACGTCTTGCTTGGCTGATAATGACTGCTAATGATAATAATGACTGTAAATTGAAAAATCATCCTCTCTCTCTCTCTCTCTCTCTCTCTCTCTCTCTCTCTCTCTCTCTCTCTCTCTCTCTCTCTCTCTCTCTCTCTCTCTCTCTCTCTCTCTCTCTCTCTCTCTCTCTCTCTCTCTCTCTCTCTCTCTCGGTCAACTCTCTGTATCTTTTCTTTCCTATATTATATTTTTTTCATTTCGTGCAGCGGACTAGGAAAAAAATGTACATTAGCTTTGGTCACTGTGACTTGTTATCTTAGGTACCTTTAATTCCACGACAGCTGCTCAAGGACAGTATTACAATTGTTGCTTCATTATAGTAGCTTTAGACCAGTGGTTCTCAAACTTTGTTGTTCAGTGGTACACTAAAAGTACATCTCGAACTTTGGCGGAACACCAACCCCGTGGTCACTGTAATGCAGACCTACTAAAAGGCTCACCTTTAACAACACATACCTGTTTATATATAGGAAAATCAGGCGGGGCGCTTTGGTGATTGTCACGTGGCACAGTTTGCGAGTCAGTGCTCAAGACGATTTAACTGAACGAATATAAATGTACTGAAACTGAAATGCTGAAAATACTCGGTTGCGTTTCGAAACTAAACCCAAAACGTTTACCAGACAACTTCATGACACTAAGAGAAGGTATAGCTGTCCAGTGGCTAAGGAACACTCAACACTGTGAAGCGCTGTTGATCTCTTTAATGTTCAAAATTAGTATTGAAACTTTACTATATTGTGATATGCTCTGCACATTTACCTCCCGTGTCATGGAAAAAAATAGATAAATAATAGGAAAGAGGAAAACCCAACAACACTTCTTTTTGTCCCCAAATCGGGCTCCAGCTCC
>NC_087167.1:517500-532500 GCF_035594125.1 Scylla paramamosain | reverse complement strand
GTTTTTTTTTATCCTAATCTCAAAACAGGATGCAGCGTGGACGTGGGTGGAATACATAGCTACACACTGCGAGATATTTAGAGTTACGCACGATTAGCAAAGACCTATTAAGATTTTTTTTCTTCATACACCACACAGCCAGCGAGGGAGAAGAAGAGAGGCGAGAAGTGGGACTGTGGGCTCATGATGTTGCCAAGGGATGAACGAAACCTTGAAATAGCTGACCTAGATTTTTTGTCAGGCTCATAGATTTGTGTTTGCTAATCGGAGAAGAGTGGAAGTTAATTAATTAAGTGGTGCGGGTGTAGTGAGATAAGGCGACTGACCGCGAGATGTGTGAATGTTACCCCGCAACAGTGGATTATGTTCACCTTGGCTACTTTGTTGTAGGGATGAGTGGTGGCAGTTATTGATGTTTCTTCAGGGTTCTCATCCTAGAAGGTCACCTCACTGGATGGCCGTCTCCAGTTTACTCTGTTTCGTATTCCTAGGGATTTTCCTAAAGACTTTATTTGGGGTCTTGACTCTTTCCCATATTCTTAGGCACAAGAGATTGAAATTTTCCGCACAGTTTATGCTTTTCCCCTTAGTGGATCGCCGCAGCGGATCACTCGTCGTCACTTTAGTTGTCCAATATTCTAAGAGGTTTGGTCTTTCATCAGTACTGTTTTTAAAGGCCACAGAGAGTGTACTCTCCTGTTGACGATGCTGGATTTTTGTGAAACCATCATTAAGATCATAAAAACACCCTTGAAACCTCTAATTTCCACTAGTCTTCAGTAGTTTTCAAAGGCTACAGAGAATATTTATCGGGCTGTCATAGGTGTTTTTGTCGTTGATGGTGCAGAGTCCTTGTAAAACTATCATTAGCATAAAAAAAAAAAAAACACCACTCTTGAGAACCTTTATTACTTCCAAAAGAGTTTGAAATCTTCGAGATACATCACCGAAATGTTTAAGAATATTGGTATCTGGCCTCTGTGTAAAGTGTATGCGGGTGATCCTCAGTTCTCGACACGATCTCAGAACATAACGTTGATTTGTATTTTGCTGCATTGTGTTTCAACTTTAATATTTCTTCAAGCACGAGAAATTTTAGATCCATCTATAAAGGCAAAGAGAGAAAAACTCAACTTTTGAAGTACGAGGATTTAATGATGTCGTAAAACTCTTAATGATACTCTCATAACATGCAGACGGCCTATGTAAGAGAGAGAGAGAGAGAGAGAGAGAGAGAGAGAGAGAGAGAGAGAGAGAGAGAGAGAGAGAGAGAGAGAGAGAGAGAGAGAGATAGGGGGCACCGAGGGACGGGGGGACGGGGGACGGGAAGAATTAGCATAATTATATAGATTCACTTGGAATGGCCAACCAATCATAGCTGATGGCCCATTAAGGGAGGCCGACCGCTGATTCTTGTAACTCAGGTGGCATTAATCCCTTGCTGTGGAAGACGCATTTACATCCACCAGGTAGCGGTCGGGATGGGTTTTTTAGCATGTGTTTGTGTTCGGGTATTGCATCACCGCTTCTGGGATCTTAGGAGTTTATTCCAGCGCTATTCCCAACGCACGGATGGAATGACGAGCTGGAATATTGTTTTTGATATGCAATTTGCTCCTACTACTTTTACATGCCTGAGTGAGCGCTGTGTACTCTACTTGTCTGTTATGGTCTGCTGCCTTCGAATAATCTGATTATTAGGATTCGGATTAATAGAATTTTGATGTATTTAGTTTACATTATTTTCCATTAGTTTCCATTATTATACCAGTCTTTTTTGGTCTGCTCCTTTCGAAAATTCGGGTTATTGGGGTTTTCGGAGTATTGGTGCTCGGATTAATGGACTTTTACTGTGTTACTTTTACATGCCCGAGTGAGCACCGTTTTATAATATATATATAATTTTTTTTTTTCACAACTTGTAAATATTGCTCTAATTCTCTGATGATTGTTCTTTGGTGAGGGTATATTGATTTCTTGTAGTTCCTCCACGCACAATTCACTGGCGAAGAAAGACCCTGTTTTCTTACGCCATATTACAACGAGCATTTATGTTCATTCATAGATACATCGGTGTCTCAGGCTTTAAAAGGCTTGAATGGGAATGATTAGAGATTGCATTAGTGTTTTCGTGATTCTAGTGATAGTTTAACAAATATTCTGCATATGTTGGAAGGAAAGACCCATAAGAACCCGACTACCCATCTTTGTAGGCTTTGAAAATCATCCTTCTCAGACAGCAAAGCGTTAAAGAGCACTGTCGCTCAAATCCTTCATTATCAGTTTTGGATCTTGAAAATTAATACTTAAACTGCCTAAAATATATGAACTCTGACAGAATCTTTACATAATATTGTGCCTACCATTAATTTGCGTACATTTTATAAAGTTCAACATGTACTTACCTATGATTTGATGGCTGCCTCGTAACCCGGCTGAAAAAATAATAGAGCAACAGCGATTGAATCTTGAAGCCTCCGACACCTCGACTGCTACCCAGCTCCGGTCCATTAATTTTTATGGTCGAATTTGTTATTTTTCCAGTTTGGGCGAAGGACTTGGCATTTGAGAGAGAGAGAGAGAGAGAGAGAGAGAGAGAGAGAGAGAGAGAGAGAGAGAGAGAGAGAGAGATAAACACAGACAGCCAGACGTACAGCAACAAAGGCAATCAGTCAAACCAAGGATGGCGTCAGAGAGAGAGAGAGAGGTGGGAGAGACACAAGTATGGAAAGTTGTAGAGAAGAACGTTACCTTGAGAAAGAGGCCTATTTACGTTTTTCAGTCCTACTAACTTTTTTTCTTCGGCTCAGAGTAGGTGGTTAGGTACTAAATCTGACTTAACAACAGGGCTATCTTCCAGTCAGCAGCTGTATATTTCAACTTACCTGTCTGTCCACTAAATTATCCCGCGCGTTTATGGGTTTGGCTACGCATGAATGAGTTTCGATAATTGGCGTTTCAGTTTGGCTCGTATTGGAGTGAGCAAAAAAATGTAAGGAAAGGTGCTAAAACTTTTAACTTGATACACTAATGTCAAGAAAAAATAAAAATTGGAGGAAATTGGTTTTCAAATAATGGTAGAAAAAAAGAGAAGTAGGAAGAGATTGGTTCTCAAATAGGGTGATAAATTAATGAAGTATACTCGGTGATCAGGCTGTTAGGGCCGAGGCATTAGGAAGCTTTTAAAAGAAGATTAAACAGACGTATGGATAGGGACGATAGGTGGAGATAGATAGGCATGCTTTATAAAGGGATTGTCACGTGTAGGCCTGATGTGACTTCTTGCATCTTCCCTTATTTTCTTGTAGTCTTATGTTAACTGTTCTTTCACCTGTTTCATTGTCTGTGGTGTATTTCAAACATGAAACTCTCTTCTTCGTTTTGTGCGAGACAAATAGCCAGTGAAGCAGCAACTCTCCCTGAAGGATTAGTGCCACTAAAATGCCTCTTTAATATGATGTTAATCGCTGATAGTTATTTGAATATCATGCGTCACTTCTTAATAGAGAATTAGGAGATTATGTGTAATATCTATCTGTCTCTGTATGTCTGTCTATCAATCGATCTATCTATCTATATGTTTGTCTATTTATCTATCTGTCTGTCTATCTATCTGTCTATCTATCTGTGAATCGAGTGACGTGAACGGAGACATTGCATCGTCCACTGAGAGGAATGCATTGGAGGTGCAGCGTCTCAATACATCGTCTGCTCAAAAAACAAATGCGCCACACACCTGCAGCAGTACTTCCCTGATATACGGATTGAAAATGAGACGGATTTCAGGATGTCCTTGTTCTTTGGATCGAGCGTGTGCAGTTTCTGAACGAACGAACCACCACCGTGCATAATTTGACCTGTTTAGAGTAAAGAACACGACTAGGTTTCTTAACTTCGTCGATAAGGAGGCGACATCAAGAGGATAGCAATATTGATTACTTATTATCAGCGTAGAAAATGTAGTTTATAAATTTCAGAGTATTGTCAGTTTCACGTGTTGTGTCAATAACGTATCAGGAAAAATCATGGAGTATTGGTGGTGCTCCTCTGCTTTGTTTCACATATTCCTAAGTTTCATTGCCACATGTTTATCTTTAAGGCACATTTACTTTAATTTGAATATACGCTTACACTTCTCTTGGTTAAATGTGATGACCAGATGCAGTTTCCTACAATATGCGTCAGCCATACATAACCGCCTTGGGATCAGTTTGCTCATCTGACTCATTAAAATGCAACGTTGCTCTAATCCTTTGTGAGGTCTTCGGTGAGACACTAATATGACTGAGAAATGTTCGTGGTACACCTTAAAACCGAAATTGTTATAACTATGAAATTTATGAAAAATATAGAAACTGTTTCTTATAAATTGCTAAATAAAGGGAATACTGATAATTATTTAGAACTCGTGAACTACAGACGGTGAACTCATCGGCACATTTGATGACAGAGAGAAGAACGAGAGATTAAGATCACTAGACGAAGGGTTCAAGGAGCTAACTCTTCCTACTTAACGGTGTGAAGCATTTGGTAATTATGTGGTGCATATAATAAACATTTAAACTGGTATTACATTGTGTAGTTGTCTTAAATGCATACACTACTTAATGATAACAATAGAGCCAAGACTTTGCTTTAATGACAGTGATTTCCTCGTTGCCCTGAAGATAAAACAACAGCATGCCAAAATTATTGAATAAAGAAAAGTATTATTTATCTTAAAAGCAGCGCCTGTAGTTTTGGGAGAAGCTTATAATTTGCTCTCCATATAGAATTGCCTTAATGTTCATGTTGCTCCCTTTTCTTATTGTTACCATATGCTCTTTATTCCCCTTAACGCCAATCCCTTCCCCTCAGCACAGTCACCCGTATTCTAAACTGTTTAGTCGTCTTGTTTTTTTAATTTCCACAAGCTTTACCAGAAGTTTTCGGATTTTTCAGGATTGTTTACTATTTTAGCATCACGGTTCCTTATGTTTCATTCAGCTGATCACTCAATTCACTCAATCTACGCTCCTCCTCCTCCTCCTCCTTGTCCTTATTTGCTTCCTGCAGACATTACCTCACTGACTTGTTTCTCTCTTTCCTCCTCCTCTCTTTATAACCGTGTATCCCTGTCATTATCCTCTCTCTCTTTACTGTTAGACCTTTTCTTTTTTTCTTTCTTATTCTCTCATCCTGTTAACTTTTACTTCGATTTTGCCTTTTTTTATTTCTTTTCTTTTTTCTATCTTTTTTTTTTTTTTTAACTTCTTGAATCCCTCTCAAATTTTTCTCTACATTTCACTCTCTTTTCCTTCCTCTTTCATTTATTGACTTTTCCTCATCACTCTTATTGATCCTTCCCATCTCCCTTCTTTCTTCCTTTTGTTCTCCACCCACGCACTCCGCTCCCTCTTCCCTCTTCCTCCGCCCTCTAATCTCCTCTCCCTCTCCTTCCTTCATTCCCTTTTCTCTTCTCACATTGCTTCATTCTCCACATCTCTCAATACTCCGCATCCTTCTTCTCCACTCTCCTGTCTTCAAACACACACACACACACACACCTCACACCTTATACCAGTTCGGACGTTTCCTCAGTCGCCTTTTAAGGTTTAAAAGTTCAAGGAGACGCCATTTGTACGAGAGAGAGAGAGAGAGAGAGAGAGAGAGAGAGAGAGAGAGAGAGAGAGAGAGAGAGAGAGAGAGAGAGAGAGTTATAATATTGAATGCACTTGAAAATTTTCATCTTTTCTGTTGAACCATTACCATTATTAGCTTGAAAACTTGGAAGAATGAGGAACAGGAAAATAAGAACGAACGAGTATGAAAGGAAAGAGGAAATGGTATAAGAGGAGGAGGAGGAGGAGGAGAAGGGGGAGGTGGTTGTGGTGGTGGTAGTGGTGGTGGTGGTGAAGGAGGAAGATATATCATATAAGCATGTAAAAGGAAAAGAATGAAGAGGTGCTGGAGCTTGATTTCCTCTCTCTCTCTCTCTCTCTCTCTCTCTCTCTCTCTCTCTCTCTCTCTCTCTCTCTCTCTCTCTCTCTCTCTCTCTCTCTCTCTCTCTCTCTCTCTGTCTGTCTCTCTCACTGGTGGGGACTGACCTTGAGGCAACAGAAGCACAAGGTAGAATGCGTTTTTTTCTGCTTTATGCGTGCATGTGTGCGTGCGTGCTTGTGTGTGTGTGTGTGTGTGTGTGTGTATGTGTGTGTGTGTGTGTGTGTGTGTGTGTGTGTGTGTGTGTGTGTGCGTGGAGACGATGGTAGTCACGTGGCAGACACATGATCGTCACCCATTACCCTCCTGGACAGACTTAAGACCTCCTCATGTTGTCCTATTTGTGGAAAGAGCTGCCATCATTCCCCTACTACACGTCTTACCCTTTGGCTTGATCAACTCTTGGAATACTGATGACAATGTAACACCTTTTATCTCATAATCTTGCATTTCAATTGACTGCATATAAAACTACAGAGTTCTGGAAGATATATCTAAGCAATCGATCACTGTTGCCAGATAATGTTTTTTTTTTTTTTCTCTCTCTCTAAATTGTGGTCTAAAATTGCATCATGATATTTTGTTAAGCTTGAAAGGAGACGGTTAAGTAGAAAGAGGAAGAGTTACACTAGTTCATCACTGGAAACCTTTACGCTCTCTCTCTCTCTCTCTTTCTCTCTCTCTGCAAGTACACACACACACACACACACACACACACACACACACACACACACACACACACACACACACACACACACTCACTCACTATAAAAACAACAATGGAAAAAGGAAAATACAATGAGTATTAAATGATAATGAACTCAGGAGCTCATTACCTCGTTCTGTTGTCCCGCTTTCCTACAACTTGAACACTTTTAAGAGGAAAGCCTCACGACACTTCCACACTGAACTAGTGAACGCTTCCAGGACTCTTGTCTATAAACTTTGAGGGAGTGGCAATTAAGCAGGTTTTTTCCTCCCTCTCTTTTCTACTTTTTGTAATCTTTGGTCAGCCTCCCTCTCGTGTGAAAAAAAAAAAAAAAAAGAGGAAGGAGATAGGAGGGGGACGAACACAAAGAAAGCACAAAACAGCAGCAGACTTGGTTCTAACGAGACAGTTTGTGGAGACTACACTACCTGTCTTATCGTGAGAGACGAAGGCGTTTCTCCACCCATCTTTCCTATCCAAGACTGTCGGGAAGGAAATGGTTAAACAAAAAAGGAAGGAAAAGGGAAGAAAGAAATGGGATGCAGTGTAGAGAAACTGCATAGGAATTTCATAGGAGAGAAATAAGGATCATCATTATTGCTTCTTCCGTCTGGTGGTGGCTACCAACGACAATTTCAGAAAAAAAAAAAAAAATGACGCATCCTAGATAAGCTCGAACAAATTGAATTCCATTTTGCTACGACCGCGAGGAGGAGGAGAAATAGCAGTAGTAGAAGGACGAGGAAGAAGAAAAAAAAAGAGAAGGAAAAGAAGGAGGAGGAGGAGGAGGAAGAGGAGGAGAATATAGGATAATAGCTAACTTCTGGTGTAAATCATAGGATGGTAAAATTAAAGGTTTCTCTCCCCCACCAATCCCTCCACATTGTACTAGCATGGAGACAGATAGGAAAAGTACCTTGCAGTATGACCAAGAAAAAAAAAAAGAAAAGAAATGATATGGAATTTTTCATAATAAAAGATGAAAGGGGAGGACGAGGAAGAGGAGAAGAGAAAGAGGAAGAGGAAGTACAGGCAGCATCAGACTTGTTTGTCCTTACGGGCGTGGTTGTGGAGTACAAGAACATACTACATGCAATCAGAAGACGATGAGGAGAAGGAGGAGGAGGAGGAGGAGGAGGATAAAAGAAGAAGAGGGCACGGATGACAAAATCTGTACCGAGTGATGGTCAAGGCTGTCATAACCCAACTGGTTCAGCAGACAAAAAAAAAAAAAATAATAGCACTGAAAGCTTCCGTTCTTGTGCTATTCACATCCTCCAGACCTCTTTTTCTCCTTCCTCAACTCCTCCTCCTCCTCCTTCCCCCTCCTCTTGCTCCCTCTCTCCTTATTGTCTTCCTGCACATACGTAGACCCTTCATTCCGGTTTTAGTGATTGCGTTGTTGATTATCGTGCAGTGCTTTGGTGTGGGAGGAGGCGTGATGGGTTGCATAGACAGGCGTGGGGAGCCGAGGTGACAGGGTTTGCTGGGAACAGACTCGGGTACACTGCAAGCACTTGGCCTCCAGAGAAGCAACAATTTGTACCCTGCGTTGAAGAGAGAGAGAGAGAGAGAGAGAGAGAGAGAGAGAGAGAGAGAGAGGTTGACAGTGATGAAATAACAAGGATATTTATTTTGCTTCTGATGTTTATTATCAACACACACACACACACACACACACACATACTGTCCAAGTAACACAATACTAGCAAGGGCTTAATCCTCCCCACGCTCGGTCATCTGCGTTGAAGGTTGTGGTTGTCTGATAAGGCAAGAAATACTACACGTCAGCTGGACTTAACCAAATATATCTCCCTCTAAATATATGCAGTGTGTTGGGCTTGGGGAGTCCTGGTGGGCTTCGTGTCGCGAGCATTAGTGCTTTACTTCATGGCAATTAGCAGAGAGGCGAGAGAATGTAGTATTCGAGTGAAGCTGATATTTGTGGTTGCTTAAAAGCTAAAAATAATGTAGGTGAGGGAGTCACCCTAACTGTAAGGGAGGGAACACGCACACAGACACACACACACACACACACACACACACACACACACACACACACACACACACACACACACACACACACACACACCAGAGTAGGGTCGCGTACTACACTTAAAGAATATGCCGAGGTGTCCCAGAGGTGAAAGTAGTGAATTTCTTATCATGCTTTGAAATGTCGAAAGATGTTTCAGAGAGAGAGAGAGAGAGAGAGAGAGAGAGAGAGAGAGAGAGAGAGAGAGAGAGAGAGAGATTACAAACGCAAGTAATGTAGGGCATGAAGTAAATACTAAACACAATAATTTCTTATATCATTTATTCTCGCCACAATCTGGGCGCCGCCGTACAGTACATCATAAGGCACACGGCTGCTTCTTCCACACTAAGCAGAAGCAGGCAGTGTGCGATCCCTAGCCGCGGGAGAGGTGCTGCTGAGTGCGCGGACTGGCGGACAGGACAGGTCGGTAAGCGGGACAGGAACGGTCGCTTCACGGGGTTTAGCTGAGAATCTAAGAAAATGACTCGATCTTCACAGCAAAGAAGAACATGAAAATGTGTCCTACTCATTTCCTACTCATCCTAACACTCACTGGTCTAAAGGATACATCGCAGCGCAGACACGAGCTACAACAACTCAATTCTAGGAACAGGCCGCTTTTATAACGATTGCAATCCAACCAAGGGAGTTTATGCTTGTATTTTGGGGGAGACCATCACTCGGCCACCAACACTCGGTCACCAATACGTAGCCAACCTTCACCAGTGATGCTTTGATCCGTGATACACTGACCGCAGCTCGTTCACCTCACACCCTACAACTAAGACAACAATAATAACAATAAGGACGACGACCACGGCCTACTAGAATAACAATAACAATAAGGATAAACATAATAATAAAGAAATATCGCGCGACACTCCTGTACCGAGCCTGTCTCTTGCCCTCCAGCACCTCAGCACCTCACTCAGCATCTTCACTTCCTGCCCTCGTCACCTCCTTCACAATAACAATAAAAAAAAAAAAAGACACGCACTCGCCATCTTTAATCTGCTACAAAAATACACCAAGTATCCACAATCTCTGAAAATAACAGTTATATTTGATTTACACAGTACAGTACATAGTAAGGACTTTGACACGTAATACATACCAGGACTTCGGATCTTAGGCGCACCTGCTTTCAGGATTACATGACACGGGGAAATGTGAGCAACAATGGAGTGGTGGTGGTGGTGGTGGTGGTGGTGGTAGCAGTAGTAGTAGCAGTGGTGGTTGAAATTATAGTAACGGTGATGATGATGGTAATAACAATAATAATAATAATAATAATAATAATAATAGTAATGATAATAATAATAATAATAATGATAATAATAATAATAATGATAATAATAATAATAATGATAATAATAGTAATAATAATAATAATAATAACAACAACAACAATAATAATAATAATAATAATAATAATAATAATAATAATAATAAATTAATCTTCTGCCTGTTATTATTAGTTATCATCATCATCATCATCATCATCGTCATCATCATCATCATCATCATCATAATTATCATCATTATTATCATCATCATTACCACTTTTTACCATCAATATCACCACCCTCATTTATTATCACTACCATTACCATTAGCATAATTTTCCTCAACAATTTTATCATTGCTCAGTACTCCATATATGCAAAATCCAATCACATTCAGTATTCGAGTAATGTAGAAAAATAAAAAATAAAAAAAACGGAACTATTCCTTAGTCACAGGTTTTCCAAGATCCACTCTATCCGGACTCTAGTACCAAGCCAAGCCGCCTGTTGCGTGTCCTGTCCTGCCCTGTCGCTGCCACCATCCCCCTCGCTGTTGTCAGGCTGCCGACAGTGTTGCCACAGCCAGGGAGGGACGTTTATCAAGGTAGCTACGTTTAGATACTGTCAAGTGTCGGGTGTCATCTGGAAGCCAGCGATTAAGGGAGGGAAGAGGCAGGGAGGGGCTTGTCTTTACTGGGTTTTGTAGTAGAATCCGTTTTCTTTGTCTTTCTTTGATGATGGATAAGGGATTTTAGTTGCAAGAGTAGACGTTGTTTGTATTATTAGTACTTAGACTAGTGTTGTGGTTCTTGTAGTGTCAGTAGTCTTAGTTAAGAGGGGTGCTAAGTTCAGGGTGTTCGTTCGTCACTTCATGGGTCGCATCCTCTCGTCCGTCAGGCTCATGTTAAGCGTCACACGTCACACTTCACACCTCCTGCCACGTCATTCATCACTCGTCAGCAGCACACCTATCACTTGCATAATTATCACGCTTGGGTCATGGTCCATATTAGTCATTCAGTCAGTCAGTCAGTCAAATAGCCACTCAGTCAGTCAGTCAGTTTCTCTTTTATTCCACCTGACCTCATGGCGTGATAAGCCAGCCTAGCCATGTCAAGGTGGGAGTGTTGCAGTGGCAGCCCCACTTCTCCAAGGCCTTACCTTCACCCGTCACTCCACAAGCGTCGAGAGGCAGGCCGGGTATAGGAATAATGTGCCCAAGACTAGTAAATGTTCAGATATGTGACCAGATTCTGTCTAGCGGAGAACGTCTTCGTTTGACCAAAGAATTTATCTGCTTCGAGTGTACCTAGATGCATTATATGAAAAAAATATATATATTGTAAGTTTAAATAATGCCTGTCTTTCTTGCTTCTGAGATACTGGACGGTTGAAGAAGAGTGCATATATGGTGTCATTAATATTCAAATAAAAACCGTGGTTCATTATGATTTACATTAGAATCTAAGAGTTTGATCTCTGAGAAACTATTGAGTGTGCAACTAACAACCGTCTGCTAGTCCGTCATGATGTCGAGAAATGATACAAGTCAGTTCAGGGAATGGCTTATATTTGGAATCAGTTCTATATCATATAAACAAGGTCTCTGTTATATAAACTTGTCTGTTACTTTAAGTTTGTACACTGTTTGATCATTCAGTAGAACGGAAAGAGAGCTGGTGCGGCTACAGCAGTACAAAGTGGCTGAACTGAACGTAGTCACCCATTCAGTCATACATCAGTCATACATTAAAATAAGAATGCTGTCCAATCAGTTAAATGAGAGAAAAAAAAAACATTTGTACACACCCTCATAATTCACTTTACAGTACTACTTAAATATATATTAAGTCAGAGAGAGGTCCAGTGAGGTGTTTGCTATGGCCAGTCACATCATAGAGTCAGCATCATTCTATAGACTGTCCTCGTGTCATTTTCTGTCAGTCGAGTTATGTAAGTCATCGTTTACCTCATCAAATGGTTCTTCTTTTTCTCCCACACCATTACGAGTCAGTGAAGGTCGGTGAGTCTCGTGCTTGGTCTTAACTGAGTTCAGGATGGCTGCCCAGAAGGTGTCCAGGTTCAGTCAGTTTCAGTGCAGTCAGTAAGTAAGTCAATCACTCCGGTCTATTTAAATCTCATAACCACTGTGCGATTCTGAATGGCTACTAGAAAGATTCAGGTTACAAATCTCGACTCTTTCAGGAACTAGTGATATAGTGTGGTGACTGCCTTACGTGATCTATAGGGTAGTGTTGTTCATGCATGTCTGGAGGAAGTTTGATCTTAGGCAGCAGTCGTGAGTGATGTCCCAGGGTGTGGCAGTCGGGTATGCGATAAGTCAGCCGTGTCAGTTGTCTTGTATTTATCAGTAGGAGTCAGTGATAAGTCATGGCATACATTCTCTCTCTCTCTCTCTCTCTCTCTCTCTCTCTCTCTCTCTCTCTCTCTCTCTCTCTCTCTCTCTCTCTCAAATATTATAATTTCGTGCAATTCCAGTCATTAATTACAAAATCGTATACTGAGGTCACATGTCGAAACAATGAAAGGTTAAAAGGTCACACACACACACACACACACACACACACACACACACACACACACACACACACACACACACACACACACACACACACACACACACACACACACACACACACACACACATTTATTGGGGTCGCGGGAGGAGGTGTTTGTCTGGCGTCATGTGTGCCTTATGTCAGACCAGTGAGGTGTGGCCACGAGTGATAAGGTCAGGAAAGGTCACTAACAGGGTCAGCCAGTCAGTGTTACGAAATCAGCCAGTCAAGTCCCTCCCTCCCTTCCTCGCTCACTCACTCCTGCTTGTCGATAATATGGTTTGGTTTTAAGTTAGTGGAGTGTGAGTGTTTGTAATCATAAGTCATTCAGTTAAGTCAGTCAGTCATTCAGTCTTGATAGCGTTCAGTCATTGGCGAGGCTTCCTTCTGTGTTGAAGTTACTGTGTGTATTTTACAGACAACTCGCGTCATTGCTTGAATCATTTGGTGGTAAGCTAGGAACATCTGTCATAGTCACTGGTTAGTATTATGGAGGTTAGAAGAGTCTGTTATGTTGCGAGTCATCTGAAAATATCAATCTTTGGTAAACGTCACCATACAGTATACAGTAACCAGTCAGTCAGCAAGTCAGTCATCATCTCATTTAGACATGAATCCGTATTCTTAAACGCACCATTCGCTCATGAGGATTGTATTCAAAGAGATGATTAGTTAGGTTATTATCGATGTTTTTTTAAACCCTCTGGTAGTACATAAGCAGTGTTAAATCATCACTAGCATCATGAAAACACCCTTTAAAACTCTAGTAACTTCTACTACAGCTTGTTTAAACTGGTCTACGTAGATCAAACACCGGAACGTTTACGAATACGGACCGTGATGTGACATTATGTGGATTATTCTTGATCTGTCAGTGAAGGTCAAGAGAGATCGAGCCGTTAGTCAGTCAGTGTCAGTCAGTCAGTCGCATGTCAGTTGCATAATTGAGTAAGTCCAGAAACAGAATGACCTCTACAGGATGGCTGCATTAAGGTCATTGCCGGCACACGGAGCGAGGTCAAGGGTCAGGGACAGGCAGGGACACTGTCGCGGGCGTTTCATTGTGCCGTGCCATGCTGGCCCACCGAGGTCAGATGAAGGTCACACGGGAGCAGTACCAGGAAATTAGGTCAGTGCGTAAGGTCACCAAGGAGGCAATAAGGTCACAAGATCAAAGGTCACTGGAAGGGGGCAGGGGAGATTGAAATCCATTAAGTTCAAAGTACGTCAGACGGTCATTGGATACCAGTCGTTTAATTGAGTGACACATTGGATACCATTTGTTCTTCGGATGCTTAGAGATTACTTTTGTTTGAGGTTTGGGAGTCACACGAGGTCATCACAGCGGGTCAGGTCGGTGGGTCAGGGGCCGGGCAAGCCAGCAACTACAGGCGGCTCAGACACAGCGAAAAAAATTAACTAATATATCACAGGTTAACACGTCACAAAGGGAACACCTCTCCGGGTGGGGGAGATCCAGGGTGGGCTCAGGGGTCCTCCCGGGGTCGGAGGGAGGGCCTGGAGCCACTAAAAATAAAAATATCTCTATATATATAATCCGGGCCGCCGGGGCTTGGAAACATAACTAGGGTTCAGCCGTGGCTAAGCTGATCTGTTCTGACTGGGGCAGGAACCCTAAAGAAACTATAGGCTGTGGGGGGGAGGGGGTGGACGTAGGGGAGAGAGGGAAGAAGGGGGGGAGGGAGAGAACAGCGACTGGTAGCTGGTAACAAGTTGTGGTGGTGGGGGGGCGGGGGGCCCGGCTCACCCGCCCGCTCCCTCCAGGCACTAGCGAGTGACTGGTAACATTCTGGTAGCTTCGGGAGACTTCATAGAGGAGCACCATGGGGACCGGCGCCACCGTGGCACCGCGAACCAGGACGCGGCAACGCCCACGTCGCGGACCACTTCAGACACCGACGGGAAGAACGATATTTGCTTAACGTAAACCGAAGACATTACCTCGGGCTTCTAAGGGCACCAGGAGCGTCTAGCGGGGACTCGTGACGTCGGGGGGAGAGTAATTTTCGACGTCTACTAGGCACCTAAAAAGCACCTCAGATTACAAAAATCCAATAAGTCACCGGACTGGAGGCGAGATCCAGGTGGAGGGGAGGCGCGCCGGCAACCACGTCACTCGTCACTCAGTTTGATGGACACGAGTGAGGCGAGGCGCTGCCAGAAACTCAGGACGCTCATGTTGACCACGTCCTCGAGATTTGCTGGACAGCGGTGGTAGATGACACGACAGTCCTCCCCCGCAGCCCCGCGGTCCGCCGCCCAGTAGTAGCGGAAGAACCTGAACACTGCGCGGCTATGGAAGGCAGGGCGGGACAGCGACTCGCTCTTCCTGCAACAAGAGAGAAGGAACACATGAACACACTGTCTTATTTTACTTATAAGTGTCAC
>NC_087167.1:477500-512500 GCF_035594125.1 Scylla paramamosain | reverse complement strand
ACAGCGAGGCCTAAGGTCACCGTGGTGGTCATCACGTCATGAGGAGCTACGGGTCACAGGTCGTGTTGCCGGCCACCTGTGTTACCAGCTGACCGGAGGAAGGGCAGTGGTGCGAGGCGAGCTGAGGTGTTCAGTGGTGAAAGGAAAGGTGGGACGCGGCTACGTGGGGCGTGTGGGCGTGCGGGCGTGTAGGGTATATCGTAAGTCATAAAGGCGTTGGTGACTTTCAGGGTGTCCTTACATTACAACTGCGGAAGTAAGTCGTATAAAATCCTTCAAATAAGAAAAAAGAAAGGGGTTTATTCTAGACTTGCTGCCTTGACATGCAGGCGTCAACGGGAACCCTTCGCCCTTCATCAGCGCCTGCACAGCTGCACCACTCACCAGCCCTTCCAGCGTGTTTCCCTCGCCAGCCAGACGTGAGCCTCCAACACAAGCCCCGCGGGCCCTGCCGTGTCCTTCTAATCTAGTTCTCCGTCCCCACTACCCGCCCCCCCTCTTCCCTCCATCCCTCCTTCCATCCAGTACCTGCACAGCCCATTAATACTGGCAAGTGCTTCCTAAAGTATTGGTCACACACACACACACACACACACACACACACACACACACACACACACACACACACACACAAGTGATCCAATCCATTAACGCGCTTTCATGGTCACGAGTAGGAGTCTGGCTGGTGATGAACGCCTTCACTGCCTTCCTTTTTCAGTACCACAGTAAACGCCGTGACTAGCAATCAGTCCTATGACGGAAGCGGTGTACAATGCATGAGGGGGCAGCGCAAGCACTCGAGGTAGTCACATCGACGCCGCGCATCAACAAGAGATTAGACCTTCGCGCACACCTACGCTCCTCACGAACGCATTACCTTCTGGCTAACAAGAAAGAGAGAGAGAGAGAGAGAGAGAGAGAGAGAGAGAGAGAGAGAGAGAGAGAGAGAGAGAGAGAGAGAGGAGGGGGGATGGAAAAAAATAAAAAAATAAAACCATAACCTTTAAGAATAGAGCGTTGGAAAAAAATGTTCACTCCGCAGTCATGGTGGTGCCAGGAAGAGGCGAGGTGGAGGCTGAGAGGCGTGTAGGGAGAATGATTAAAGACGACGGAAGAGAGAGAAGGACGGATGGGGAGAAAGGTCACTGGGAATGAGCAGTGCGTGGGGGAGGGTTCAGAAACGATAGGTTGTGTGAGTGATGGAGGCGAGTAGTGTTCATGGGAGGAGGAGTATCAGCGTGGGGAAAGTGAGAGGGAGGGCCACTGGGAGGGTCACGGGGCCCACGGTGTGACCCTCTTGTGCAGCCAAGGTCTGAAGAGCCAGCGAGAGAGAGAGAGAGAGGAGAGAGACGAGAGAGAGAGAGAGAGAGAGAGAGAGAGAGAGAGAGAGAGAGAGAGAGAGAGAGATATAGGGAGGAGATAAAAGGAAAGTATAGAAAACGAAGAAAGGGTTACAAAATTAGATACATATTGCTAATCTTTCCAAGAGACAGTGAAGTAAAGATTGAAATTGAAAGATATTGCTGATACTTCCAAGACCATAAAAAAAAAAGAAAGAAAGAAGGAAAAGAAGAAAAGAAAACAAATAGCAGCACGTACGTAGGTGAATTGCTCGCAGTATTTGTGCCACTAAGACAAGACAAGACTCGCGGTGTTGTGTAATTTTTGAAGCGAATGAGAAAGACTTGTGAGGGTCGACCTTTAGTGAGAGAAAAATAAGTAAAAAAAAAGAAGAAAAGAAAAAAATCGTACATGAATTTGTGAGACATTCATGACAGACACATGGATAAACGGACGGACGGCGAGACAGGGAAATGTTGAGCTGTGTGCGTGTGTGAGTGAGTGAGTGACTGTGGACTTTGTAAATATTGAAGGACCTTACTTTGCTGGGATATTAAACAATTAGACCTTTCATTGTTTGCGTGTAAGAGAGAGAGAGAGAGAGAGAGAGAGAGAGAGAGAGAGAGAGAGAGAGAGAGAGAGAGAGAGAGAGAGAGAGAGAGAGAGAGAGAGAGAGAGTTATGTAAAAAAGCAGTGCCTTAGTGTATATATATTAGAATAAAAAGATAGTAGTTGCCAGCTAAATGCTACCAGGCGGGGATTGACAGACAAACTAATGATGGTTGGACTGCTGGAGGTTTTCAATAACATTCCTGAACCGTCAAGGACAACCTGCTTCTGTTTTACCCGGCGACCCGGTCAGGGAGAGAGAGAGAGAGAGAGAGAGAGATGAGAGAGAGAGAGAGAGAGAGAGAGAGAGAGAGAGAGAGAGAGAGAGAGAGAGAGAGAGAGAGAGAGAAGGGGGGAGGAGAGGGAGATTATGTACACAAATATCCATTGTTATCACACCATGACTGACAGCAATGCAGAAAATGTACTCACAAGCCCGTGTCTGTGTGTGTGTGTGTGTGTGTGTGTGTGTGTGTGTGTGTGTGTGTGTGTGCGCCCTTCGATTTGTCCTCCCTCCTTCCCTAACAGCTCACTGATGATGCTTCAGGAAAAGAGAGAGAGAGAGAGAGAGAGAGAGAGAGAGAGAGAGAGAGAGAGAGAGAGAGAGAGAGAGAGAGAGAGAGAGAGAGAGAGAGAGAGAGAGAGATAATAGGAATGAAAATCGCCAAATCATTTACTACACCGGCAAGCGAGGACGAAGCTTTAAGAATCCGGAAGTAAAACTCATGAGGAATTAGGCACCACTCCTTGCAGTGTACAAAACCTCACCAATCCCTAAGGAACACAAACAATAAGCAAAATTACCGAACGTGTATCGCTTCATCGTACTGTGCGGTAGCTGTGGTGTGAATTAGAACCTTTGCTTCCTGCAGTGTCTTGCGATGCGCCACTGCTGGAATCTCACAAGCGCCCGGAAATAACGTTGCCGTGACATCCCTTCCTCGTTTGGACGTGTGCTTCTGTTGCTATTTTGGTAGTGTGTGCCTCTGCTTGTGTTGTCTTCATCACCTACCGTGGTGGAAGCACTCGTGATGTTTGCATTAGTAGTAGTTTCTCTCTCTCTCTCTCTCTCTCTCTCTCTCTCTCTCTCTCTCTCTCTCTCTCTCTCTCTCTCTCTCTCTCTCTCTCTCTCTCTCTCTCTCTCATAACACCCACACCACACCACACCACGCCACATGAGTAAGATATTAAGGGTGGACACAAAGATGGGGGAAAAAAATCTATCGTACCGCCACTCAGACCTTCAAACACTTCCTCAGACCTTCAGAACCCACTCTGAGCTCGGCCATGCAGACCACATCATGGCCAGCCAGCCCAGCCCAGCGCGCGACCTCCGAATTCAAGAACGATATATATATATATATATATATATATATATATATATATATATATATATATATATATATATATATATATATATATATATATATATATATATATATATATATATATATATATATATATATATATATATATATATATATATATCCTTCAATTGACACTCGACAGCGATTCCGTGCACCAGAAAACCGTGTAGAACATCAGACAATCACTCATGACAAGTGGCGAAAGCAGCTAGGAACATTCCCCTTATGCCTGGCAGCGCTTGAGTGTTCAAGGTCCACCGTTCGATACTTTTTCCATGATCAACACTTTCAGCACACGTATTATCGCTACCTTGCCTCACCTTAAACAGCAAAAACAATAGCCTTTCTTGAATTTACAATATTCGCATTCATAAATCCCTCACCTTTCATATGGGTAATCTTAACGGACTTTGATAAGGGTGAGAATATATGTAAGCAGGATGGCCAGAAACGAGGAGGTTTTGTTAAAAGTTATGCTCGTAATTGCGTTAGTTTTTTGCTTTGTAGTTATGTCATGTTTACTTAAGGATGCGTGTGTGTGCCCCGAAGACGTGTGGACAGGCAGCGGGCGAGGGAGGCTACAGACGCCGCCTAAAGGTTAGAAGAATGTGTTACGGCGGATAATTAAACCCCTGACGCTCATGCTGGAGTGAGTTCCTGGTGTGTGTGTGTGTGTGTGTGTGTGTGTGTGTGTGTGTGTGTGTGTGTGTGTGTGAAGACTTAAGTAGGTGTGAGCTGACGAAAAACTTAAAGTGAAGGGCGCTGTTATTGTGTGTGTGTGTGTGTGTGTGTGTGTGTGTGTGTGTGTGTGTGTGTGAGAGAGAGAGAGAGAGAGAGAGAGAGAGAGAGAGAGAGAGAGAGAGAGAGAGAGAGAGAGAGAGAGAGAAGAGGAGAGAGAGAGAGAGAAGAGAAGAGAGAGAGAGAGAGAGAGAGAGAGAGAGAGAGAGAGAGAGAGAGAGAGAGAGAGAGAGAGAGAGAGAGAGAGAGAGGATGAATGAACCGGGCTGGGCAGGAGGGGAGAGGAGAGGGGGAAGGGTCACCGCTGGCGTGGGCGGGCAGGACGCGGAAGAGGAGAAAGATCTCGGGCGAGGTGGATGAAGCACGGAAAAAAAAATCCTGGCAACCAGTTTGCACCGCGGAGCTATTCACGCTCAGCCAGCGATGGAGAGTGTGCTGTCCGGTGGGGTGCCAGGGCTCGCGTGGCGGCAGCATTGCAGCAACATGGTGCAGGGGTACCAGAGAAGGGCACTGCTGGCAGACCCCACCTGTTCGCCTCTGGGGGTGTGGGGGGATTGTCAGACGGATGGAATCGGATTGTTCTCACGCGAGTCTGTTTGGTTGTTTGTGTTCTTCTTGGCACACCCTGAGACGGAGGGAGGGGTGCAAGCCAGGCAACCTACGTGAGGAGACTGTTGAACAGGAGTGCCGTGGCCAATGACACCGCGGCAGCGTCTGGTTGCTGGCCCTCCAACTCGGGAGATTTCAACGCCGGCACGGCCACAAGCCAGACGCGTCAGCCCCGTTAATCGGCCTGAAACAAGCCTGTCTAGCGAAACTATGTTTCCTACAGAAAATGCTATGTCATATTAAATGAAGGAAGACAAGGTGATGCATGTAGTGACAGAGTGGAGAAGTGGAAGCACGGGATCAGGAGGTTGATGACGCAAAGTGAATGTGGAGAGAGTATTGACCCTGAGTGACACTCACCGCCCCTGTAGAGGCCGCCGTCGGTGATGCCTATGAGCCTGGGGTCTCCGTTGCTGGGTCCATAATGTCCTCCACGTCGCCGCTCTGCCTCTCCTGCTGAAGTCGCTGGAAGAGGTTGCACGGCGTCGCTGAGGGGACAGTGGCTGGGGCATCCCCTCCGCCAGGTTGTTCTCGTCCACGATGTTGCTATCGTGGAGGATCGGGAGGAGGGCCAGGGAGGGGCAAGCCAGTAAGGCATGGAGAGCCAGGAGGGCCAAGAGCGCCGGGGACGTGCGCAAGGCCATGGCTGGGACGGGACTGTCCGCTCCTCCATCAGTATATACCCGTGGGGTCGAGGGGATCCAGAGCGAAACTCATGGTAAATGGAGCGTGTAGCTGCGTGTGGTGAAGGTAACTAGATGGTGACGTGGTGGTGACCAGTGCGAGACAAGAGGCTGCAAGAGCCTCAGTCAGTAAGCAGTGTTGAGGGCTAGTGGGAAGATGAGCGAGGAGCCCGGTGGAGGGACGCTCAGTATACGTTGGTGGGGTCGAGGCCCTTGTGCTCCATGGCTGCTCAGATCACGGTGACGGCCGGCGTGACGCACAGTACTCTCAACACCAGCACCACCAGCTCCCACACGACCATTTGCTGGGCGACCACTGAGCCACCCGCGCCACGCCGCCCTTTTAAGTCTACTGCTCTTAGCTCCTCCTCCCCCGGTCATGTGGGGCGGAGTTACAGAATGCCACGCCCTCGCGCCCCTCACACCGGCCCTTCCCCGCTTTTCCCCACTGTCCTAACTCACGTTGACAATCTCCGGGGGGCTTACGAGGACCAGTGAGGCTGATGACAAGATCTCCGGGAGTGACACGTCCCCTCCCGATGACTATCTTTCCAAACTTCCATTCTTCCTTTTTCCCAGCATAAACTTTCCCATAACAGTGTGTACACTAAATTGGTCAAACGGATGTGTCTCCAATCAGTGTGTAATGATAATATCCCAACCCTTGTGGCCAGATTTTTTGTATAATGTGCTGTGTGTAATGCCTTTCCATGACATTTATGACAACCTTCACTAGATCACAGGCTGCACTGGGGGATGTTTGATACTAATAGAATGTTACTGGAAATGTGGAACACTGTATACAATTGGGCTTGTGTTCATTCCTGGAGTTAGTGGAACGTGGAACACTGTATGTCATTATGTTCATCCCTGAAGTTAGCAGAACGTGGAACACTGCTGCTGCATGAGTACATCCTTATTGAAGTTAGTGAAATGCATGTACGAACACTCATATATCACAATGTACTTTCAATACTAAACACGACATTAGCTCACCTCAAAGTATTCAGCACTCAGTGAAATCAAGTGAAGCAACAACGTAGGAGGTAGAGAAAACTTAACGAGCTCTCCATATCTCCCACTTCACCTTGCTGCCGTCCCATCCCATCCCATGACCCATGCCGTCACAACACCCACGGTGCTCCCATCCACCTTACCGCAGTCACCCGGGTTATCCCTCCTTCCTCCCCCGTCCCCACCTACACCTACCCACACCAGCAGCCGGACATAGAACATCACCAATATCCCCATAGAAAACGTGACGCAGTGTTCAGTAGGAATGGGAAACTATTTCCTCATAAGAGAATGGGAAGCACAGGTGACGTCACAGCAGAGTCAAGCGGCAGGCTTTCCCTACTCATTCATTCATACATTCACTCACTCACACACTCCCTCGACGGGATGGCCAGTGACTCCTGATCCTTGAATGAGTGTCAGGTTCACGTAAAATCCTTCCTTCACACACACACACACACACACACACACACACACACCAAGAAGTCGAAATACAACTTAACTAAAAAAAAAAAAAACTTGGAGAAAAAAGTCAGGGTAGTTAAGAAATATTTTTTAAAGCCAATTTTCTGGTTATCGTAAGAAATCGTCCTTATACGAGTGTTTCTTTATTTTTTTTTTTTTTTAGCAAGCAAGTGCAGCCTTAATATGACATGGCATGGAAGGATTACTAACTTTAGGAAAAAAAAACGATGACATCCCGACCATGGATATTTTCAGCGTCTCTGTAAATTAGAGAGAGAGAGAGAGAGAGAGAGAGAGAGAGAGAGAGAGAGAGAGAGAGAGAGAGAGAGAGAGAGAGAGAGAGATTTTGTATTTTCTATTATTCACAGCTTATAACAATCTAAATGAAGAATAAGATATAATTCTGAACATACAGGTCCGATGAGCCCACTAGTAATGAGCTCCTAAACTGACGCCAGAGAGAGAGAGAGAGAGAGAGAGAGAGAGAGAGAGAGAGAGTGTGTGTGTGTGTGTGTGTGTGTGTGTGTGAAACCATCTTTTCCTGGTAAGTATATGCGTCTCCCCAGCGGGCGGCGCAGGAAGGGCAAGGAGCACAATTCGCTACGCAACTTGTGAACCTTGATGCGACTTTCTCTGGAGGACGTTCTCAGGGGGACGTTCCTTAGAGGTCATTTCGTTCGGGGTGACTCGACAGAAAGTCCTGAGAAAGTGACCAGAAGCAAAAATTAAGAAGCAAAGAATCATGCCTTCATTGTTTTGAAAGCGCTGGAGAAAGTCCTATAACTTTCCCTCTGATAACTCCATATCTTCATTCACTCATGTTAAATTGTCCTAATGAGCCTTGTGTACACTGCGAGCCTCCTGTGCCTTGTGAATCGCTGCGTTGACTTCCCTTCGGTGCTAATGACTCTATGACATTTCTTACTTCATTAAAATAATCCGAAACAGTTTCTGAGGAAAGACAAAACCTATTGGTACCGATAGACTTGAACTACTGAGTCATTCTTTTTCGCAGGGGATATCTGTGAAGATGATATTGTAAACATGTATCAAAACTCTATTTATTTATTTATTTATTTATTTATTTATTAGATACTTTATTTTATTTGTGTTTAATCAAGTTCGTGGAGAAGCCATAACATTGAAAAGGTTGAGACGTGAACATGAATAATGTGAACTGTTTCCATTTTAATGCACGAGGGCTAGAATATAAAAACATCAGAACTTTATGAAAGGAACCTGCAAGGAGTCATTGGCACTTCCTGTATAAAACATATATACCTATATCCACCCATAAAGTTATCTAATCTTACAAAGCTTCCTATTGATTCAGCACTTACAATGCAATTACTGTGTCTTTTCCATTAATCTAACACTCTTCCAGTACCTATTGGTGAACGGCAAATTTTGCAATTTTCTAAGGCAGGGAAGCGACTCGAATCACCGTTAGTTTAATCTGTTTAACATACAATTTAACGTTCAGGGAATATAATGTAGAATGCATGCCTTTACTTGCATTTCTTCCTGCGAACGCTCCTGTAGTGATTCTTACTCTTGTCATGCCAATCATCATAAATCAGGCACTTTAATTCGACTGCTGTTACTCTTGTCCCATTCACCGCAAAGACTCCAATTAAACTGTAAATTTGCAATGCTAGTCAGGATACAGGGTTCATGTGGTGGCGTCCCGCTGCGGCAGAGCTTCCTCAACCTGCTACCACTGCTTCTTCAGGCTGGAATGTACAGTTGTATTCAGAAGTCGAGTAATTTGCTACCCTAATTTTCGCTGTGTGTTTTGCGTTTTCCCGTCAATTTCAAGTCCTCTCACCTACCGACAATCTCCTTAAAAAGCCTTAGAAGTTATATAATCGAAGCAGACTTAGGGAAAACTAAAGACAGTGGAAGGGAGTGGGATATATAACGCAGCTTCTGGTCATTGCTAAACTCATGTGGTGGAATGGGAGTCTCTCTCTCCTTTCACCCATCCCAAAACTGTTTTTTTCTGTGCATTTACCCATAAAAGCAAGGAATACATGGAATAGGCATATATTTTCTGTAAACTTGCATGTCATTTTCACTTTTTTTTTTATTGAAACCTATTGCATTGTTTCAAACCAGTATCAAGACACCTCAGAAAATACGTTAAACTTCCTCCCGAAACTTCTCCCCGGATTATTTTTGGGGAACGGTATTATGAACAAGTTTTTTTTTTTTTATTATATATCTATTATTCTTTATTTATTCTTCGTCCACTCTTTTTAATAAGTGAAAAACTATATTAACTTTTTTTTTTCGCCATGACCTCTTCCCTGTACTGAAGTAAAGACTGCCCAATACTCTCTTCACTGATCACAGAGACTACAGTTGCTACAGAGCTGCGAGATCGTATGGAAAGGAATACTACGTGGTACTTTACTTTCCCTCGTTCTAAGAAATATATATGAAAGATGCCATGAGTAAAATGCCAATCTGGAAGGATAGTGAAAACCTGGTAGTAGAGATCAGTCACTATTGCTGGAGTGACAACTCATCACCATCATCATCATCACCATCGTCGTCATCATCATCGCCATCATCATCATCGTAAATTAGTACAACATGAAAGGAGACAAGAACATGATAAAATAAGAAGACTGCAAAAGGCCAGTTGATCCACACAAGGCAGCTCCTGAACATTGAACACCCACCATCTGTCATCATCATCCATGAATTTATCTGAGGGAGGGACAGTGTACAAACGGGAAGGAGAAATTACAGTAATGTATAGACAGGAGAAAAGAGAGATTGTACAAACTAGGGTGATGATTGACAGTGTAAAGACGAGAGATGGAGGACAGTGTAGAGACGAGAAGGAGAACGCGGTGTATAAGAAAAGACTGTGTACAAACTAGGGGGACGATTGACAGTGCACAGACAGGAGGTGGAGGGACAGTGTATTAGAGGAGAAGAGGCAGTGTGATGTAAGTGCAAGGCTGAGGAGGTTGTGCTAACATTTTTTTTTTCTAGAAAGCTCTTTACCTTTCTATTTATTTTTTTTTCTGCTAGTGTATGGGTCATTTGCCTGTTTCTTTCTTTTTTTCTGTCTTTCTTTCTTTTTCTTTTGTTTTGTCTTTTTCTTTTTAGTAAATGGAGGAGAAACGACTCTTTTGTCCTTTTCATAACCCTCATTTGTGGCTTTTCTTCTTTCTCATCTTTATCATCATCATCATCATCATCATCATCATCATCATCATCTTCTTCTTCTTCTTCTTCTAATTATTCAACCAAAATGCGTCAGGGAACACTTTATATCTCTTCGTATTATTATTGTTGTTGTATCGTTCCTCCCCTGCCCCGCACTTCATTACTTTGCTTCCTTGATAATTGCACACCTTTGTTTACTTCAATATTTATATCTTTATATTATGTTCAGTTGGTATTATGTCTGTCTGACCATCTATCTATCTTTCTATCTATCTATCTATCTATCTGTTTATCTGTCTAACCATCTATCTTTCTGTCTAGCTATGCACCTATCTGTCTATCAACCTATGTCAGACCATCTCTCTATATGTCTGTCTATATTTTTTTATTTATTTATCTATCTGTTTATATTGTTACCCTCTCTCTCTCTCTCTCTCTCTCTCTCTCTCTCTCTCTTAATCAGTCTGTCTATCTATTTATCCATCTATCTGTCTGTATGTCTATCTGTCTATCCACCTATTCGTTTTTTTATCAATAATGTATGTGTATATGCAAGTATGTATGTATCTGTGCATGCACGTACCTCTCTGTCTCTCTATCTATCTATCTGTCTCCGTCCCACAGGTGTCCAAGCCGCTGGCCGCCGAAAGTGACGCCGCGGTAGATAAACAAGTGATCCCAGGTGTGCTGACGTGCCGCTCCGAGTGTCAGGTGTTGGCGGAGGAGTGATGGCTCAGGTATGCTTCGTTACTTGTTTTCCTGAGTGTGTTGGATCAGCCATCACTACTCGCCGCCCGCTAACACAGCCTATGTTTTCTGGTCCGCCCTGTACCGTTAACATTCAGGCTCTTATGTCGGCCAGGAATTTGTTTGCGTATTTACAAATGTTGTTTTTTTTATTAAGATTTATATTTTATGTACTGAAGAAGATTAGAAGTAGTGAAAGCAGTGGATTGCGTGGTGGTATTTGGTGATAAGGAGGTTATAGTGAAGATCTTGCGTTACTGTACTTTGTTATCGGTGGTGATGGTGAAATGATAGTGATTATTGGGTTGTTTTCATGATTAAGAGATGATTTCACTGCCATTAGCTAATGTATGAGGTTTTTGTGCATGGTAGGGGAAGTAAGCATTGAATATTGTATTCGTGGTGATGATAGGTGATGATGTTTGTGATGGATAGATAGATGGACGATGGGCGAGTGGGTGGCGATGGTAGCGGAGGTGGTGTCGGCGGTGGTGGAGGACGGGGCAACGGCCGCGCGGACGCTCACACGGCAGGAAAGTGGGTCATTCTGACGCTGCTGCCACGACCAAACTCGCCCCCTGCACCTCCGCAGCCGCCGCCGCCGCCGCCCCTCACAGCGTCCGGAGAGGGCGGCGCCGCGATCACTCACCACCGATGCTTCGTGACACGCCAAATGAAGATGAACGAAGGAGCTCACGAACCCGCTTCCCTCCAGCCCATTAGTACCAGCGTCAATACCTCGCCGAAGAACCGTTTACACTGCTGCATTAGAGGCACGGAAGTGGCAAACAATGGAACAGTTATTAAACGAAGCTCTTATTGTCGTTTTATGTAACCACAGACCACAAGTATTTTTCTTCTTGACTTCGCAGGACGATTCGAGCATTGCATTGCATCGCTGACACTCCTTGGACGCCGGTGATGGACGGAAGTGTGTGTTTTAGCCAGCCATTACGTGTGCATGAGAGAGAGAGAGAGAGAGAGAGAGAGAGAGAGAGAGAGAGAGAGAGAGAGAGAGAGATGCTTGCCCAAGTAACGGGAGGATGAGGGAGAGGCAGGGCCGTGTACTGGTCGGTGTTGCACTATAAGGGCATCCACCATCCAAAGTATCACACCACCGACCTGCTCCTCTCTCCTCTCTCCTTTCACCTCCCCACTCCTTGCACTCACAACTCCCGCACCTGTTCGCACCTTCGTATCGGCACTACATATCAATTTGAGAGATGTGACGATCACTCTCCCTGTATATTTGTGGTGCATGTAACGTGGATGATTGCCCGTCAAGCCACCACCGAGACGCAAAATGCACATTTTGCGTATTCTTTACTGGCTTCAGATGATGAGGAAAAGTGGGGGAGGCAGAGAGCGAGAAACTGTTCTGCGACTTCTATTACCGTAGGAAAAAAAATGAAAGATATTAGTAAAGAAGCTCACAGCGGGATTTCTGTATTTATGTGGATTTGACTTGTAACCTGTATGAAAAAAAAGTAATTTTGAGGCGTAAAATGTGTGAGAGGAACTTTAGAATTACGGATATTTATGAGACCGAAGTACAGGGTAGAAGGAGAAAGCTTTGTGAGATTTAAAAACCAGGTGAATAAAATGATGAACGTTACTGAGAAGCTCCTGCTAATTCCTGCTATATTGTCACAAGGCATACGAAGTGGAAGGAAGTGAAAGGAGCGGAGAGAGCATCAACCAACCTCTCTCTCTCTCTCTCTCTCTCTCTCTCTCTCTCTCTCTCTCTCTCTCTCTCTCTCTCTCTCTCTCTCTCTCTCAAAGAAAACCCTGAAGAGGTGGTTCGTTAGGTAACTTAAAGAAAAAGCGGAGAAATTTCGACATATTTGAGTGTAGAAATAAAGGGCACTACCTGATGTTGCGTCACTCAGCTGGTACAGGATATGGAGCGTCTGAAGAAAATAAAAAAACATTTTATTGTATCTACTAGATTAAAAATAACTGATAAAAGAAAATAACATGATGAAACGAGGGATATTTGTAAGGATGCAAGGATAAGAGGAACAGTGAACATAAGACATTGACTATGTATTGGTAAGTAGTATTGAAAGAAAAAAAGCTAATGCCTAACCGTATGTGTGGAGAGAAAACCTTAATCTTCATTGACATCTATCAGATTATTAAAAAAAAAAAACAAGATAGAGCTTTAACTATTAGTGATAGGAGAAGGGTGTAACCCCTCTCAATATTCTTTTAGTTGATAAAAAAAAAAATTTTTGATCAAAATTTTACCTACATTACATACTCCTCTGGCCATCCCTGTTGTAAGGGACAAATAAACAAAAAATAAATAAATAAATAAATAAATAAATAAATAAACAAATAAAAAGTTTTGTAAGAGACCAATGCCAGTGAGCCAAGAGTTTTACAAGGAAAGGCATATTCTTGAAAATACATTAATATTCTAGTGAGGATAGCTTATGACACTAGAGAAGTGAATAAAGATGAAGTAAAGGAACATGGACTGGTTTTTGAGAGCACGGAAAAACATGATCGATGACCACACACAGGAACATGGAAGAGACAGAATGGAAGACAGCGAAGTTAGCATATAAGAATAACTCAAGACCTTTATGGACTAATACTGAAGAAAACTTGCCCAAGACAAACCCAAACACTATAAAACTGCGAAGAAAAATATGAACATCAGTATGGAAGAAATAAGGAAGACTACATGAGCAGCACTAAAAAAGGTTTACAGAGAAGTAAGGAGGCCTCCTCATTCAAGCAACAAATAATTTTCAGCAAGTAACACACACACACACTATACATTCAACCTAGAGGCAGTGATTGAAATGAAGTTGATCACATTAAAAAGCGATGGCTGAAAGATAAATGTAAGAATAAAGACAATAGTGAGCTATAGCATGAGGTACGGCAGTGAAAAGTGAACCAACAAGTCAGTGAATCCTCCTTATAGGCGCTCATAAACTCAGCAGCTGATGTCCAAATGAACCAGTGGAAGTATTTTATTATGCTATGTATCCAAGTTAGGTGCAAGTTTTAGAACATAAGAACATAAGAAATAAGGGAAGCTGTAAGAAGTGACCAGGCTTACACATGGCAGTCCCTATATGAAATATACCTACCTATTTCCACCTATCATCCCCATCCATAAACCCATCTAATCTTCTCTTAAAGCTCCCTAATGTCTCAGCACTAGCAACATGATTACTGAGTCCATTCCACTCATCTACCACTCTATTTGAGAACCAATTTCTTCCTATCTCTTTCTTAAACCTAGATTTAAGTTTTCATCCATTGATTACCTGGTGGCAGTAAATATTCCCTTTCTTAACTGCTGCATCGTAACTCAGTCTCCTTCTCAAGTTCTTTTACACCTTTATAACTTGGTCTTCCTCCTGAGGTTTTTTACACCTTCATCACTCCTTTCTTTCCTTATTCTAGGATCCTCATAGCTTACTCATCATATATTCCCATCATATCATATAGTCTACCAGCTTTCTTTTAGCCTTTATTATTCATTCATCTTTTCTGCTTCTGTAATTCTCACTCACTTGAATTGCATTGCCTCCAGTTGGTCTGATTAAGTTATATGATTTTTCCATTCAGCTGATTGCTTGCCACCATATGATTCATAATTGAGTATTGTACTTTTATTGTAATTTTTGTGTAATGTAATGGTTTGAATCTTGATGTATGGCTTCCTTAGATATGACAACAAACAAAGGGGATGGTTATAGTTTACAATAAAATTTCTTTGTTGTTTCTCAAGCAACAAAGTAACTCTTGCATGTAGATGTCTGCTGATTTATGTGTCATGAACATAAGTGGGATCTTTTATTTGTGTGGACATTCTTGGCTTATAATACCAGTAGGTAGTTCTTCACTATTTGTGGAGTTGTAGAAGCTTGACCTCCATCCATAGTGGTGCAGGAAGGATTTTTTAATTATGCCTTTGCATAAGCTTAATTGACCTCCCAGGTATCCCCAGTGTGATTGCTGTCAAAGACAAAGTTGACTGGAAACATAAGTATTTTACAGCCATTCTGTGATTGCTTGAAAAAGTGGCAAATAGCAGACTTCCAGCAATTAAACTCAGGTGACAGGTCATCACATACAAATCCTAATCTTTCAGCCATCACCTTCTCTGACTTGCTTCCTTTTGTCTTTGAAACATCTGCCAATCACATCAGTTCCCCATCCTTCAACTTACTTTGCCTCCAGTCAGTAGTGTGCATGGGCAAGCTGGTCCTTTTTCTTAATTTATACTATTCTTCCTCCTTTCTCATAATGGTGATAGGCACTTCTAATATTAAGCTCCTTCAAGATGCTGTCCATATGTTAAACAAGACATGACAAAATCAGGATTAATGCAAAGAGATGGTTCTTACTTGTGTTGGTCTTGATTTTCCACCATTTCTTTAAGGTCTCACCATTATGATTCTACAAACTGTGTAAACACAGGGGTTTTGTTGCTCAGATTAGCTTGGAAATGTTTTCGGTATTATGTCCAATGAAAGGAAAGCACTGAACCACTAAAGAGAAGGTACTAACTCAATAATAGCACAACTACATGGGATGAACTTGACCACAAGACTAAAGTAATACACCTAATGTCAGAAGTAGTAATATACCTTGCTCAGTTGATAAAGGATTCCCTTCTATTTTAAGCTTCAGTGTGCCATGGTTCACTGTGTTAACAAAACATGAATGCCACATGAATAAGTCATCATAAGCTAAAAATAAGCAGAAGAGTCTTTGAGATTGATTACAACCATAAATAAATCAAGAATTACATGCTCTTATTGGTTACATCAGGTAGTCATAGGCTTTAGTTAAGGTTCTGTGGGGCATTGTTGTGTGGTGGTAAAGGCTGCTCATCACATACAGTAGCAAATAGTCTGGCACTGCTGGCAACTACTCTGTTCTTGACATATCAGATAAAAGCATTTATTACTGTAATTGTTGCCAAAAAAATTATTGTATTAAATGCCATTGATATTCTAGTGATATTCTCAATGAAGTTCTATCTTCATGACCTACTTACATTTTCTTCATATCCTTGTGCTTTACCATGAATTACAGAGATCTTATGAGTAACTTTTTCCATGTGAGCCTCTACCTGTCATGCCAGACTATTAATTATCATAACACAAGTTAATGTTGCTTTGCTGTGATAGGAACACTTCAGGACACCATCCCATCAGATGAGATGAGGTGGGGAACCTTCTATCAAGGCTACATCACTACTAATGCATGTACAACTGCTCTTCATTCCTTGTTATTATGCATGACCATTCCATCTTGTTCCATAGATATCCCTCGTGCATCTGACACCCTTGTCACGCATTCTATCCACTCCCCTTATGGCCTTCTCCTTACTGTAATGCCTCTCATATTTAATTCAGTTATTTTCACAGTTGCTCTTCTTCCATTCTATCTGTGTCCAAACCTGCTCTCCTTGATCAGCCAACTCTCCAACCAGTGCTAATTCTTAATACTTTCTCATTCTTCACTCCATTTTTATGCATTACTCCACATGTTCTTTAGATGGCTCAGCTTAGTTGCATTCAATTTCCTGCTCTCATAAAATGCAGTTCTACCACTACTCTGTTATACAACCTTCTTTTTTTTTATACTAATTCTAACCACTCTATTGGTACAACACCCTACTTGTATTCCTGACAGTCTTGGAGATAACCCCAACATTCTTGACCTTTTCCTAACATCTAATCCTGCTTATGTTGTTACCCTCTCTTCTCTGTTGGGCTCCTCCGATCACAATCTCATATTTCTATCTTGTCTTATCGCTTCAACCCCTCCTCAAAATCCTTCTGAGCAGAGGTGCCTCTGGTGTTTTGCCTCTGCTTGTTGGGGGGACCTGAGGAGGTATTTTGCTGATTTTCCTTGGAATGACTACTGCTTTCATGTCAGAGACCCGTCTCTGTGTGCTGAGCGCATAACAGAGGCGATAGTTTCTGGCATGGAGGCATACATTCCTCACCCTTTTTCTTGACCTAAACCTTCCAAACCTTGGTTTAAAACAGCCTATTCTCATGCTATACATGATAGAGAGGTAGCCCACAAGAGGTACCTGAGTCTTCCATCACCAGAATCTCATGCACTTTATATTTCTACCTGGAATCATGCCAAGTCTATTCTCCAACTAGCAAAAAAACTCCTTCATTAAAAGAAAGTTTCAAAATCTTTCAAGATCTAACTCCCCTCATGACTTCTGTCACTTAGCCAAATACATTTCCAATAACTTTGCTTCTTCTTCTCTCCCTCTTTATTTCAACCAGATGGCACCACTGCTATCACATCTGTCTCTAAAGCTGAACTCTTCACTCAGACCTTTGCTAAAAACTCTACCTTGGATGGATGATCAAGGCTTGTTCCTCCTTCTCCTCCACCCCCTGACTACTTCATGCTACCTATTAAAATTCTTCAGTGATGTTTTCCATGCCTTCACTAGCCTAAATCCTCAGAAGACTTATGGACCTGATGGAGTCCTTCCTGTTGTTCTCCGAAACTGTGCCTCCATGCTTGCATCTTGCCTAGTCAAACTCTTTCAACTCTGTCAACATCTACCTTTCCTTCTTGCTGGAAGTTTGCTTACATTCAGAATGTTCCTTAAAAGAGTGACCATTCTAATCCCTCAAACTACCATCCTATTGCTTTAATTTCCTACCCATCTGAACTTTTTAATTTATCCTCAACAGGAAGATTCTTATACATCTATCACTTCACAACCTTCTATCTGATTGCCAGTATGGGTTCCCTCAGGGCCATTCTACTGGTGATCTGGCTTTCCTTACTGAGTCTTGGTCTTCCTCTTTTAGAGATTCTGGTGAAACCTTTGCAGCTGCCTTAGACATATCAAAAGCTTTTGATAAGAGTCTGGCACAAAGCTTTGATTTCCAAACTACCCTCCTACAGCTTCTATCCTTCTCTCTGTAACTTCACCTCAAGTTTCTGTTCTCATCATTCTATTGCTGCTGTGGTAGACAATCACTGTTCTTCTCTTAAATCTATTAACAGTTGTGTTTATCAGGGTTCTGTCCTGTTACCCACTCTTCCTATTATTCATCAATGATCTTCTAAAGTAAACTTCTTGTCCTATCCACTCCTATGCTGATGATACCACCTTGCACTTTTCCACGTCTTTTTATAGACATCCAACCCTTCAAAAAGTAAACAGTTCATGCAGGGAAGCCACAGAATACCTGACTTCTGATCTCTAAAATTTCAGAATGGGACAACAAACCTGATATTGTTCAGTGCCTCAAAAACTCAATTCCTCCATCAGTCAACTCGACACAACCTTCCAGACAACAATCCTCTCTTCTTCAATGACACTTAACTGTTCTACATTGAACTTCCTTAGTCTGTTCTTTTCTTATAATCTAAACTGGAAACTTCACATCTCATCTCTGCTAAAACAGCTTCTATGAAGTTAGGCATCTGAGATGTCTCCGCCAGTTTTTCTCATGCCCCCCAGCTGCTAACTCTGTACGAGGGTCTTATCTGTATGTATGGAGTATGCTTCACATGTATGTGGGGTTTCCACTCATAGTGCTCTTTTAGACAGGATGGAATCAAAAGCTTTTCATCTCATCAACTCCTCTCCTCTAACTGTCTTCAGCCTGTCTCATCATTGCAATGTTGCATCTCTTGCTATCTTCTACTATTTTCATGCTAACTGCTCTTCTGATCTTGCTAACTGCATGCCTCCCCTTCTCCCCACTGCCTCACTGCACAAGACTTTCTTCTTTCTCTCACTCCTATCCTGTCCACCTCTTTAATGCAAGAGTTAACCAGTATCCTCAATCATTCATCTCTTTCTCTGGTTAACTCTGGAACTCCCTGTCTGCTTCTGTATTTCAACCTTCCTATGACTTGAACTCCTTCAAGAGGGAGGTTTCAAGACACTTATCCTTCAATTTTTGATTACCACTTTGGACCCTATTCAGGAATTGTGATCTCAGAGGGCTATTTTTTTTTTTTTGGGGGGGGTGAGTTTTGTTGCTCTTGGCTGGTGTCCCTCCTACATAAAAAAAAAAAAAATTCTTTCCACATCTTTCTTTCTTCATTCCTATTAGACTTCACCACTACATCTATTCGTCCACCTCTAGCAACATACAACTTCAAACACTCAAAACAGTCCACCTCCTCAAGCAACTCAGCCTCCTACCATCCTATACTGCATTACTTAACTCTCTCCAATCCCATACCCAAAAAAGGTGTTAGATTTAGGTAACATTTTAAGTCAGACTGGACTTGAATTTGATCCCATGAATCACTACACCACTACACAAGCAGCATTTCTTGACCTACAAAACTATGAATGATATGGCACCATTTCTCTGTTACATAATTTTATTCTGTTCTTATTCTCCCATGAACGAGAAGGTACCACTGTTATTGCTAGGGCTGAGTAAAATTTTGTTTAATTGATTAATTATATTTCATATACATTTCACTGTGAAATATTTGTATATATATACATTTATTAGCAAGGATAAGCTATTCAAGCATAAATTAAGAAGACACAAGATCCCCTTCCTGTTTTTAAATTGGCCACTTCCACTGTCCCTCAGGAGGCTCCTGTACCAGGGGCTCCCAAGGCTTCCAGTCAAGCATTTTCCGTGCCAGTGTTAACTCCCCTTCTGCCTGTTTGATAACTTCTTCCAGCTGACCTGCATTTAATGCTTTCTCTAACTTTTCTCTGTCAGGTTCCTGTAAAGAAATACAGATTTTAAGCAATACTGAGCAAACATCACTGTTAGCCTTTGTTTCCTTTGTACAAAAACATAACTCAGACCAGACATAAGACTGAAAGCCTCAGATTACAATAAAGTTAATTAAATACAAACACTTATATGAACCATTTATGGTTAAAGATGGAAACAACTGAACAAAAAAATCATTACGGCATCCAGTGTATCAGCATCACAGCTTGCCAGCAAAACTTCATAGCAAGAATCTGAATTTCCATCAAAACCCACGGTTGGCATTAAAAAAAACACAAAAATAAAGTCTGTGTTTTTTTTATATTTTACATATCAAAATTTAGTTCTATATCATATTGATAAATAAGGTCTATACACATATATATACATAAAAAATGTAAAAGTAGTCAAGCCTGACAGTTGATTTCCTGTACAGTACAAGTTAACACAGGCTTTGTCCAACTGGACCAACCTGTATCAACATGACCTAAACAAGTGCCTGTTCTTCATTAATAGAAAGTGTCAAAATCTTTCAAGATCTAACTCCCCTTGTTTGACACAACACTTGTCAAACTGGCTTCCCTGTGAGAAAGTGGAAGAGAAAAGCCAGCGTCACACTATGCAGCAATGCCACTTTGTGAAAACACACAAATAAATGAAAGGTATTTCACTACTATGTCACTGCCACATCAGCCACACAGTGCTGCATCATGATGCAGTGGTGCCCCACCACTGAACTGCTGTGCCACGCCAGATGTGAGGACAAAACACTCACACAGTTCTAGGCATTAGGGTGGTGCTGCATCACTGCAGAGAGTAACAATGGCCAAAGAGGCATGCATGGCAGGAAACTTGAGTCACAATGATGGCTGGTATATCTATGTCTGAATATTGAAAAGTCCGGTTATTGAGCCTCTGGATAATGGAGGGATTACTGTATTTCTGAAAACAATATCAGAGTAATAAAAAAAGTAATTGAATTTGCTAATGCATTTACAGTTTTAGTCTAAACCTTTTCTTTTAATTCTTCTACAAGAGAAAGATTCAAACTCTCTGTAATTCTGGACATGGTGATCTCATACATACTGTTTTCACGTAGTTGAATCTTTCTGTGATAGTCTGTTCCGTGTACTTGCGATACGATGCATCTGGGGGCATCTTCTGTAGACACCTGAGGATCTTGCCATACAGGACACTTAGTGTGTGGTGGGGCTGGGCATCCACTGCCAGACCAGTCAGACCGGTCACCTGCAAGAAGACAGTGGCATGATGCGGTGATCTTTCAAATAAATTGGTAATCAAGGACATTAACTTTGATTTCCATGTCTACGCACACAGGTTAAGCAGGGAAAAAGTCTTGAGTTAAATGCCTAGTGGTCTTCATCAGGCTGCAATAACTGATAGACACAAGGCTTTTTCCTCTTAGCCTTACACATGAAAAGCTCCTTTCTTTGTGGATGACTGCTAATGTCAGAAGCGAGTGTGATGCATAATAATGGCTTGGACACTACGTAAAACATGTATGAACCAGATCCCGTGCTGTTATGAAATTTGTGAGCACTGGCTTGGAAATTACCAAATCATCAAAAATGATAATTCAAAAAGTGTGTAAAGCAGAGGAAAAGTGAGTGTTTGGTCCCATGACAGAGGATCCAAAAAGCTGTTGCTCTTCAGTGTGAAAAGAGAAATGCTGACACACACACTTATTATACAGCATCATTTTCTCCCAGGAAAAAACAATTTACCTTGGTGAGTAGCATGTTTAATACTTTAAAGTTAAATAAAAGTATAATCACTGTAGTATTGTTTATAAACTATGTAAAAATAAAATGTTCCTTCCACAGCATGGCAGACTCACATTTGGAGATTGCTCGGCAGGATTAAGCTATGACACTTCATCTAGATGAAAATAATTTTAACATAATTAGTTCAGCAATACAATAGGTGCCCCTGTGCTCCCGTGTGGTTGTGGCACTTTGGTTTGGGTCATTACAAAGCTTCCCACTTGGGTCGTGTATGTATATTGAACTAAGGAGCTATTTTACAGAAAATTTACCTTACTGACTAAAACTTGGATATTTCACTAATTTTAAACTCATCAACCCAGTTCACATAAGAAAGTATTTAGAAGCAATTTATATAACTGAGTACATAAAAAAACTCATTTGATAGAGTGGGCCCATATATATATAAACCAGTGGTTCTCAACTGGCGGGGGTGCAGACACTCTCCCAAGGGGGCGCAAACACTGGACGGGAGGGGAAAAAAATAACAGAAATCATGGACTCACTGGCTATTAGTACAAAGGAGATGCAGCTGTCTGTCTGTCTATCTACCTATGGTGAAGCAGGGAGGAGGGAGGCCCCTAACTGCATTGAAACAGTTTTTGGGGAGCCCAGCTTGCAAAAGGTTGAGAACCCCTGATATAAACCATATAGGACCATTTAAATGGCAGAAGGAGCCAATAGAAGGAAGTGTAATAGCATATAGAAACACTCACATATCAGCAATAGTATAAAGAATTACTGATAAGTAGACTAGGGTAGCAATGTACCTTTTTTTAATACCATATAGAATTACCCAATAACAAACAGCTAATAAGAGGAAATGTAACAGCACATCACAGCAGACAGAATTACTCATAAGAAGTGGACCCAGATAGCAATGTACTTCCGTTCAGTAATAGTATATAGCACTTAAATAACAATATAGCCAACAAAATTAAATGAAATTGCACGACACTAACACAACAGCAATGGCACACTGGATTACTGATGAAAAGCAAACCCAGATGACAATGTACTTTTTCTTCAATAAAGGCATACAGGAAAGCTGCGAAAAGTACCAAGGAACACCAAGTATGAGAGCTCAGTTAACACTATGATCAGCTCTGAGTTATACCAGAGAAGCACAAAACACCGGTCACTGCTTTCACCATTATGAGAATCGTAATAACCATTTATATCCATTACAGTGACTGTTCGCGTGCTCCGACAGTCACACGGGTTACAGAGAGCAATAATATTCCCATGGCAGGGGGCTAGGAAAGATTAAAGTGAGCAGAGGCGTCTTACCAGCTTCTTGGTCGCCATGTTTACCTCAGGAGCTCATTTGACTCTCCCGGCCTGCTATCCCTCCCTCCCTCTCCCTTCTCTCTTTCACATTTCATATATTATATTTCAGCTTCCTTAGTCCAATTTTCGTTTTATCTCATTAGTTTCGATGTTTATTTTATCGATTTATTATCAAATGAAGGATTTTTATGATCATATTGTGTTTTCGTTGCAGTTAGGTTCTCATTTTATTAATATAAATTGTTATTACCTCTTCTTACGTTCTTTCCCTATCAATGACTGCATATTCCATTTCCGACACTGACAGGGAAAAAAGTAAGCGAGAGAGAGAGAGAGAGAGAGAGAGAGAGAGAGAGAGAGAGAGAGAGAGAGAGAGAGAGAGAGAGAGAGAGAGAGAGAGAGAGAGAGAGAGAGAGAGAGAGACTCGATTAACACTCACAAAAATTCGATTAACCATATCTGTGGATTTTGAAAATAGTCCTTATGAGAGTCCAAAGAGTTTCAGAATGCAAGCCCAGTGTTCCGGGGTTGTTGCAAATGAGCATAACGGGGATGAATAGAATATTATTTAATATTTGGAAATTTGTTTGGTTTTTGGTGCCTCGAGTTTTGAGACACTAGAAAAATTGACTAAAAGAGAGTGATACTGTAATTTAAATGGTGTACTATATACTGTCGTTAACTCCTGCTCATACAACACTCATACATTATTAACAGGTGGTATAAATCTAAGCCTCTCGTGCCAGTCTTGTGTCATTCATTCCTTACAGTGACTTTGTATCTCAGGGTTGTTTTCATGTGTGTCTCCTAAATGTGTTCCAATCCATACTCTCTCAAAGTCTCTTTCGCCAACTTGACTTAAACCCTTTCAAGAGGAAGGCTCCAAGACACTTCTCATAATTTTTGCTATGTTCCTTTGTACTCTTTTAGGAACTGGCACCTTCAATGGACCTTTACTTTTTCCCTTTAGCCAGATTTCCTCTTACAAATCATTAGAAAATACAATGATTCTTTATTTTGTTCCATTTCCAAGTTATCCGTTTCACTTTCAGTCTTATTCGTCTGTACCATACAAAGCATCTATATTATACTTGGAACAGCCATACTCTTCTATATTTCTTGCAACACCTACATCCCAGTGTGGCTGTTCGAGTTTCATGTGTAGAACGAGGCACATAATTTGTTCCCAATCCTAGTCCCACTTCCAAGGCAACCCACCCCATTGGTTCACTGTACTAATCCTACCCGCCCATTGTTTCTTCATATCCATTCTGTGTCTTTCATATCTTTAACTGTTAGTAGAACATCGTAATACAATCATGTACATTTTATATGCATTGGTGAGTTCAGATGGATGTGATATAGACTCTGGGTCATATTCGTAAACGCTTCAGCTTCTTATTGACTGACTTTGTAAGGCTTTTCAAGGGTGATTTAACGAGTGAAATGATAGTTCTACAAAAATTCTGCACCATGATAGGAAAATTACCCATCAGAACCCGCCTGACCATCCTTCTGGTCTTTGAAAACAGTGCTTTTATAAAACTGAGAGCTTTTTTTTCAAATGCGAGTGTGATCTGTCCCGAGACAGATCGAAAAATAAATGAGTATTATGACTGCCAGCAATTTGTAGGATTACTTCTGTAGCATGTAGCAGTTTTGTGATGAACACACACACACACACACACACACACACACATGGAAAAAAAAATCTGATCATAAAGTTACTAATTGTTTGAAGGATGTATCTTTATTATTTATTTACAACGCAAGTAAATAAAGACTGTGTCGGCCAGAGCCCCGCCCAGCGATAGGACCACACACCTGAGCAGTCCGCGAGCAGGGGAGCTACGAACAGAATGCACAAAGGTCCTCGCTCCCCTGCTGGCTTCAGACTTCGCCCACCTAAGGTTTCCGGCGACGTCATCATAAACAGGCTGCTGCAGGTGACTGGACACTACCGTCGACATGGCTTCCAAAGGCCGCTCAGCTCAGTAACATCATTATGCGTTGAGTAGGAAGTTAATGTCCTCCTTGATGCTGCCAGAGGTTATAACGGAGGGGTGGTAGCGGACGTAAGGCTTTCCGTTTTTGTCGATCAGGAACTTTTCAAAGTTCCAGTAGATGTCATTCACCCTGAGGGGCTCGTAGAAGAGGCTTGACGAGAAGGTGGAGTCAGTGTACTGACAGGCACTCTGCACGAAGAAAAAAGAATGTCAAAATATCTCCATTGTCTTCTACTTATTTTAAATTGTATCATTACTATGAGTTTTACTCGCACTACAATCACTTAACTTTCTGTTCATTCTGTCATTCCTTCTGGGTTATCATCCCACCACCATAAACTGGCTTGAAAGAGTGATTGAAACAAGTATCTTCTTGAACAGATGAGCCAGACTTACCTTAAGGAATGTGAAAATGGAGTTTTCGTCCTTCCCATTGACATCAGTCTTCTTAAAGAGTGTCATCTTGGGCTCAAAACCTCCACCGGGACGCACGTATTTGATCCCGTTCATAATTTCGGAGGCAGTTACCCCTGGCTCTTGCTGTGAAGCGAAGCACAGACGAGCAGAACAGGAGTGAGGTGGTAAAGGAAGGAGGAAATACAATCACTATCATATTAGATGAAGTATCGCTGCAATACAGCGGCACTACATTCATTACAGGAATTAATTTGTTGGATAAGCACCCATTGTTTCACTATTTCATATTAAAACTGAATGCCAAGAAGAAAATCTCACCAAATTGAACTGGTTGCATGGAAAGCCAAGGATGACGAAGTCTTCATCAACATAATACTCCGCCAGTGCATTCATTTGGTTGTATGAGGGAATGGTGAGCCCTCAGTAGGTGGCCACGTTGACCACCATCACTACCTAAAAACAACAAAATTATTCTCTGAAAGGAAGGACGAAGGTGAGGCAAGAGGGAATAAGGAAAAGTCAAACATGCACCACCTTGCACAACCCTGAGAGTGCAGGACATACCTTGCCTCGATACTCCTCAAAGGCAACGGTGTGTGAACCGTTTAGTGTTTTGGCAGAGAACTGATAAAAATCACCCTCTACTTCACCGCATTCCCTGCGGGAAGTGATCGTTGAGGCCGCCGGGCCCAGGAGGGCCGCGGCAGCCACCAGCGGTAATAGACGCGCCATGGCAAGTGTCGAATGGCGGTGTGGAACAAGTGTTATGTAGCCCACGAGATGCTGATTCAGGATGAAGAGTAGGAAAAATAATAATAATAAAAAAAAAAAACTTATGACACAAGACCGCATGTTGATAACTGCTGAGCTTGGGAACGAACACATGTTACGCAGGTTACAAAATCACATGCTTCACGTTGACAAAGCGATAGCGCGAATATCATAAACTTTCGTGTCTTATAATCATAACTCTGATAATAGTGCAATAATATGAACATTCGTTTTGTTATTAAATAAATACTTAAGAGAGAGAGAGAGAGAGAGAGAGAGAGAGAGAGAGAGAGAGAGAGAGAGAGAGAGAGAACACGCTGGCCTATGGTTTAACATCACAAAGGTAGCGAACTTTTTGCGTCACAAGTCTTGACGTACATAGTTCAGGACGTGCTGTCCTGCCCAGCACGGCGACGAGAATCTTGGCGTTGGCTCTGAACATTTGCAGCTTCTCGAGAAATGGCGTCACGGAGCAAAGTAGCAGCAAGCAGCGATAGCTACTGGAGACTGGAAGTAAGGGAAAGTAAGGCAAAGCATGAGAAGAGAAGAAAATAAAAGTGAGATCGGATTATTTTTCTGCCGGTGGAGCAATTAGTTCATGGGAAGTCTCCCATTGCAGGACACGTAATTATTGGTTGCGCCACGATGATTTCCAGGACACAGCCCAGCTCGTGCGGCAACCATGTCCAACAGAGGCGGCCATACTCCTGGGAAAGTTGTTCAAGCACCTGTGTCATCCTTTGTGTTAGGTCGCGATTTTAAAACTATTACGACTATTATATTTCTTTTTCGAATAAATAATGGCAAAGTTAGGAATGAGGACGCCAACACTTAAATGCGGTCACATTAGAGGACGAGGCACTTGAATTACTAGGCCTATGGAGAGAATGAAGAGGCCTACTAGGATGAAAGTCAGAAAAAGGACATCTGTGTTCCTTTAATCTGTACGAGCACCACGTGCTGTTGCCGGCACACCCTTTATGTAACACTTGTACATTTTAAGTTATTATATTATTTGACTTATTGATTCTCTCTCTCTCTCTCTCTCTCTCTCTCTCTCTCTCTCTCTCTCTCTCTCTCTCTCTCTCTCTCTCTCTCTGACGTCTTTTTACTTATTTATTTATTTATTTTTTCGTTCGTGTTTGAAATATTCACTTTTTATATACACATTCTATAGCTCATTTGATCTTTTTATTCGTTTTTCTTTTTATTTTAGTGACGTTTGTATATATATTTTTTTTCGTAATTTTAATATGAATTTGCTGTGTTTATATCAAGTTTTCTCCAGATCCTGTATTTTGATCTCGTTTGATCAATTGGTCCGTATTTCTCCTTTGAATCAGGTCATGTTTCTTGCGATGCCATATAATGTATTTACTTGACATCCACTTTCGAAAGCTGCAAACTCCTCTGTGAGACGGTGTTGCCGAGATGGTGCTTGCATCGTTATGTGGAAAGCAGGGAAGAAATAGTTAGAAGAGATTTTTGACTTGTTTATTGAGTCTGCTTACCTCTAAGACATCATAACCTCTAAATCTGGTTAATGTAACAAACATCGGTCAACATTTATTAGCAACAGGTTTGTATCATGTATCATACATAAGTGGTGGAACCGGGTGATGCGAAGTATACATTGTATCTGCTTTTTTGAGTGCGAAAACCAACGGGAGTCCGTCAAACGTGCATGGAAACGTATTCATTAGATAAGATGTTAAGCAGCATCGTTAAGCAATGAATCTGAAGCTTAGGTTGGATATCCTGGGGCAGAGATTGGGTTATATCAAGAGCAGCCAAGCCAAACAACATGACGACGATTGAGGCTTGCGACTTGCTTTTGTGGGAAGAGTTAATTATCATCACATTCTCTCCGCATGGTGTGTTGTAGTTTGCAACACCTCAGAGCTAATCAATGCGGGGGAAGCTACAGAAAACGGATTTCTTAAGCGGCCAGAAATTGAGAGAGAGAAACGATATACAGTTTTTGAGCAGGTCTCCGCTACCAATGGAGGTCAGGGAGACGTAGGTGCAAAGACAGGCAGGCTGCAGGGGAGTCAGTGGTGTCCTAGGTCTGTCTTTTGATCATGAAGCCGTCGACCACGCTTCAGGGCGCGGCGTCACAACAAGGTGACTTCCACAGCTGAGGGGCGGGGGTTGGCAGCGAGAGTGCGTGATGCTACAGACAGGTGTTAACAGTCGTGGCTTCTGACTTGTGTAGAAAATACGAGGCTTTGAAACAATATGTATTTTATGTAACCTTGAGACGCAACCTCCTAAGTAATACAATAATATAAGAAAATAAATAAATCAAATAAAAATCATGAAGAGGCAAAATGTATGAGTGTTGTTTCTCAGGAAGGGATGCTGTGCTTAGAATCAGCATATAACATATTTTTATCTATTGACTGGTGTGGATTACCGAGATCGCAAAATAGTAACATCCTCATTGGGCTGTTCCCATTAAGAGTCATCACGACGAATTAACTACCCATCACCACCTTACTTACCCCTTCTTATGATGAACCATCTGCCCCATGCCTTCCTTCTGTGCATTATAAGCCTTCTCTTCCGATCTTCCTTCTGCAACGTAATAAACAAAAGACAGGTTGTGCTTAAAAGTTTTATTAGAAAAAAAAAATTAAGAAAAAATACCTGACACTCTTTACAACATTGCTGGTCTCATTACGTAAAAGATTGATACGTAGCTTATAAAATCAGGTTTGTGTCGTTACACTCTTATCATTAGAGAGAGAGAGAGAGAGAGAGAGAGAGAGAGAGAGAGAGAGAGAGAGAGAGAGAGAGAGAGAGAGAGAGAGAGAGAGAGAGCTGCGACAAGCAAAAACGCAATCTATAGTGTAGCCTCTCTGTACAGTCGGCTCTCTACTTGATGAAGCAGTGTTTTACCTGTATTTCCAACGAAAGCGGCACCTGTCACCTTTTTTTTTTATGGCAGCGGTGATTGGCAAGAGCTGGCTTTGACGTAGGTATTTTAGGCCTGTCGTCTTTCTTTCCCCCTACACATACACCTCCTCTTCCCCCATATTATCTTATCCCCTTCCCGTACCGTTACTTCATCTCTCTCTCTCTCTCTCTCTCTCTCTCTCTCTCTCTCTCTCTCTCTCTCTCTCTCTCTCTCTCTCTCTCTCTCTCTCTCTTTATTAATACATTCAAAGATACATACTTATTTATAAGGGAAGAATATTTTACAGGCTAAAGGAGGTAGTGTGAGTACTCCCTATCTTAAAACCTAACCTTGATATAATACAGTATATAGTCAGTTATCGAGCACCTGTGTCACTGTCACGCACCGCTCTCAGCCAAACATGCGCCAACACACACACGGAAAAACTCAGGTCGTTGAGGCACATATATGAGGCTAGAAAATTGTTCCACCACTTCACCACACACACACACACACACACACACACACACACACATATACACAGACTTCTGTACAAGAGTTCAGAGTTTTGCCAGCAACGACCTCCTTACACCAGACTGAAGAAGTGTTAGAAAAAAGAGCTTGGCAGGTCAACGCACAGGAGACTCTTGTATTGTTATCTTGACCTGTTCAATAGGTGTGTGTGTGTGTGTGTGTGTGTGTGTGTGTGTGTGTGTGTGTGTGTAGCTCTTAATCATTGCAGTAAAACACAGTGACCTTGAGATCGAGTTGCTGGGAGGCGGTATAGTTGCTGACTGATGTTGTCAGTGAATATTTTAGAGGAATATTTATGAAAACCTCTTAGAGAAAACTTAGTAGAACGCGAAAGAAACCCAAGAGAATAATGGATGGCGAGTAACAATGATAATGAGGTAATGCTTGAAAGACAGCGTGCTTTGTAAGGGTACACGAACGAAAACTGTAGCATTGTTGCCAACTCCTGACAGAGGCCTTGAAGCTGATATACTTAGTTATAGGGGAGGAAAGGAGGGAGGAGGGAGTTAGTCTGTGGCAACAGATGTGTCACTACTGTTCCTAGTTTGTTGTGCTCGTAAGATCCCAGGCCTTTCGTTTTGCTGGCATAGTGGTGATGATATTTCAACATGATAGAGAGTGAAACAGTGAATGTTTAATTTATTGCTGACACACACACACACACACACACACACACACACACACACGCACTTTTTTTGTGAGTGATAAAATCTTGCTTCTGGCTGCTCTAAAACAAGGTGTATGGCTGCAACAAGCGTGTAAGATGACAAAGTGGGGTTGCTATTCCAGGGTGTTTTGTGGGTGGTGTGTGAACCACGATGCCGCGACTTCCCATCTTCACTGTGGACGCCTTCTCCTCTCAGCCCTTCAGCGGCAATCCTGCAGCCGTCGTCCCCCTCACGCAGGTCATTAAGCATCACTAGGTCATGTCATGGCAGCATCATATTTCGCTTTAGGCACTCTGCGTAGTGTTATTAATTTTTTTTCTCTCTCTCTCTCTTTCCTTTCTTTCTTTCCTTTTTGCGTGGGAGGGAACTTAATATAGACAGTGTTTCACTCAAGGCGGAGCGTTTCGTTGCCGATTCGACAACATGCAGCTGTTATATGATTTTAAGTTTATCGCTAATAATATGTTTTCTTTTCGTAGTGCTGACGTCCGTCTTGTAGAGACAGTATCATGAAATAAGTAAGAGAAAGGTGACTTCATCCTCCCTCCTCTGCAGGAACTGGACACCTCCATCATGCAGAAGGTGGCCACGGAGATGAACCTGTCAGAGACAGCATACGTGCGGCCTCTGGATGCTGGAGGAGACAATCCTTGGGCCAGCTGTAGCCGCTACTCCCTCAGGTGGTTCACACCCATTAAGGAAATCCCTCTGTGTGGACACGCCACCCTTGCCACAGCCCACGTCATCTTCAATAACCTTGGTCAGTTTCAGAACCAAACACTATCATTGTTCATAACACTTCCGGTGTGAGTTCCTCGCCACACCGCTCAGGGATGGGGAGGGGAATCAGCAGCATATCTAGGGAATCCAATAAATGAATTTGATCTAAAATCTAAGGATCACACAGGCAACTTTTTTAATAGAGTGGAATTTGCTGTTTGTCAGTGCATTACCACGAGGCACTTGGTGCTTTTATCTTGTCTCTTTTTGGGTCCTTTCATGAGAGAGAGAGAGAGAGAGAGAGAGAGAGAGAGAGAGAGAGAGAGAGAGAGAGAGAGAGAGAGACTAAACTACCTCTCGCCCAGGTCACTCTGGCGGTCAGGTAGAATTTGAAACACTGAGCGGCACCTTGACTGTGCGTAAGGACGGTGATCAAATCGTCATGGACTTTCCCAACAACGAGGCTACAAGTTTAACAGACGAGGAAGCTCAGCGTCTTAAGCCGCTGGTGATAGCCACTTGTAGTGGAATGACAGTGCAGGAAGTGTTACTGTGTCGAACCCTCAAGTACCTTCTGGTTCGCCTCGACGATTGTTATTCCAGGTAAGCAGATCTCAGCGGTTGTACGCAGTTTTTGAAAGTTAACAGTGGTCTGGTAATGGCTTATGAGATTTAGTTATACACGGGGACTGAATAAGGTTTTGCTTGTTTAGAAACGCCCAGTAAAATATCTTCATTGAATCCGTGTTTCAGTAAAGACCTGGAAGAACTCTTGCCAGATTTTTCCGGAATGAAGCGAGCCCACGATGGATCTCAGGTGATGGCAGTGATAGTGACCGTGCCGGGGAAGAAAGACCTCTTGTATCACGCCTTCTCCCGATTTTTTGCGCCTTTGTACGGCGTGGACGAGGACCCAGTGACAGGTGAGGCCGAAAATGTGCCGTCAGTAATGAATAACTGAAGAAGTGTGTAGAGTATAGAGACAAAACAGCCTGACAACCAGTACATCAATCATTAATCGTGTTACAGTTCAGTGAACTCTAGCACTAAACATTGTAGTGATGAAGTGTTGCATTGTAGAGAGAAACAGTGACCAGATATCCATGTTTAGTTCTCATAGTGATACTCAAATCGTGCTACGTGACTGGAATATAATCAGCAATTAGGGAGTTAGTGCCCTATTAGTAGGAAGTTTAGAAAAATGAGATAAATCTATAGATATGGATAATTATATATGTTTTACACAGGGACTGTCACATGTAGGTCTGCTGGCTTCTTGCTGCTTTCTTATGCTCTCATGTTTTATGCTTTTCCCTGGTAGGGTCAGCCCACACGGTGCTGGGGCCGTACTGGGCGAAGCACTTAAACACCAACAGCCTCACTAGTAAGTTGATCACCTTCACCTTGCCACATTAGTCAACGACTCAGATAGTCAATTTTTTAAAGTGTATAATTTCTTGCTCGTGAGACTCATTTACTCAGTTGTGGATATTTTGCCGAAATGGACAATGCAAAACTTGTATTTATGTGTGATATCACTAATTTAATCCAGGAAAAAAAATTTGATAATAAATTCCTTATCACTTTGTTGTCACCCATTCCTCCGTGGTCGTGTGTGTGTGTGTAATTGTAATTTAATGTGCGCACTCGGCAGTGAGGCAGTGTGGGCAGCGTGGTGGGGACGTGCGGGTGAGGATGCGCGGCGCCGATCGCGTGGACCTGGCCGGCCCTGCCACCACCGTCCTGCAAGGGCACATCAATTTCTGAGCATCACCACCATCAATTATGCACCACTGACAGCAATTTAAGCAAGGAAAACTCATCCATGCGTTGGATTCATATGAGTAGATAAAGTCGCAGTCAGAAAATAATCTCAGCTCAGTTCCATTGTGTATTGCTTGCTTAATCCCTTTGTCTAATCTGCGAACAATGCCCTTTCATTTTGACTGATTCATAGCAGATAAGGTAACGGTTGAGAGAAAATGCTAAACTTGGTAGTGAACATGTCATGAAAATGATTTATTGGCGTGCATTGTGGGAGGAAACATCGGCTGTCTGCCTTCTTTTGCCCTTCATTACTGACAAACGCCCAGAAATAATGATATATATTGCTAATATATACATATAACTTTTATATAGAACATTAAACATATCAATCAATCAATTACCCATCATTTTCTTAACGGTATTTGACATTACTGCAATTAGACAGTCACACTACTTTCGTCACTTTACAAAAAATGTTAAAGACATTTATAAAAACTATATTCGACGTTGTTTTAAGAAGTAAATCTCAGTAAATAATTGGACTAATCAATAATGCACTGCTTCAATATTGAACATGTTCCTTAATAATAGATTCATTAAATAGTCGAAAATAGTTTAAATAATGTAAAGGTTGTAGAAAATAGTGGTGAAATGTAAATGTAGAAATTGAATTTCTCGTGTATATGGCAAAAAATAAATAAATAAATAGATAAACGATACTTATCCACACAATGTAACATTTAGTTATATTTAAGATAATTAATGGGAGACTAAATAATATTATCATGCACTAACCAAACACTGAACATCATTATTTTTATTATTATTATTTATTATTATTATTATTATTATTATTATTATTACAGCCACGGTAACTTGAATGCGCATGGTAAATTTGAATGCGCATGGTTAAGTTTGTAAACACTCGCCGTGGTCTCGTGTGCCTGTGTTATCGCGGTGAATGCGGAGACTGTGACTAAGATTTTCGTGTATCTAGATCAGCAGCGAGTCGTTCAGGATCCCCCAACTTGACTTTTGCCCGAAGGGAACTGCAGTGTGATGATAAGGTAAAAATCTAGGGGAGGAACAGCTTCAGTGAACCATGGAGGGAGTCGTGAACCGCCACCATGGGAAGGTGAGGAGCGATGTAAGTGATTGATTGATTGATTGCAGTAATGATTGACGGAGTAGCTGTGTATTTGATTAGGGAGGGATTATAGTAATAATCTTAGCCTACCAATTTCAAAATAGTGTACATTTGTTTCTGGGTTAAAATATGTTGTTTTCAAGTCGTAATTTACATAGTGAAAGAACCAGCAGTGAAATTAATGAACTGAATGAATCTAAAGCTAACCAAACAGCCCTAAGGTGAAAATGTGGTATAAATTAGTTTTATTAACGTTGCTCAAACTTGGACAAGAACATTTTAATTCTGTTTTTTTTTTCTCTTTTTAAAATGGATTTTTTTTTAATAATTTTTATTTTGATATTTAATAATTTGTCTTTTGTGTATTTGGACCTCTTTGTTTATATTGCTCTCTCAAACAGCATAAAAAAAATAAAAAAAACATTGAAATATGCATAAAGAAAAGGGTAAGATATAGTCTGAGATTGTAATGCTGTTTTTTGTCCTTGTTGGGCACTTTGTAGAAATAATGAAGAATTGATCTGAAGGCAGAAGGCAGGATAAATTCATTATGAGAGACCATTGCTGAAAATCAAATCCCTGATCCTTAGAAGCATAAAAGTTGTCAGGTTCCAAGGTGGTTTTTTAAGTGTAGCCCTGGTCACTGCACAGCTTCCTCCCTTCATTTAGATGGATTAATAATTTTAGTGTCAGACATTTTCTTCTTTTTTTTAAGTTTGAGCTTTTTCAGAAAATGTGACAGACCTTGCTCAGAAATTCATTGACAGATTATGCAATATCATTTATATTACTAAATCATTTACTGCTTGTCATCAGTGTAATGCTCTCTATAGTATTTCATAAAACCACTTAGACATTGATATAAAGGCAGATATGAATCCATTTACAGGAGAACTAAATAGTATAGCACCTTAGACATTAAGACCATGATGATTGTCAGGTCACAAGATGATTTTTGAAAATGTGTGGCTTTATTTGCCTTACCAACATATTGTGCTTTTCAGTGGTGTGCACTCACTCACTTGTATTTTAGTCTTTATGATGTAGTCTATCTCTCTTGGACAAATCTTTGGTTGTAGGTTTAAAAAATACAAGGAAGACTTGTTATGCTGCCACTCAGCACAGGAAAACTGATGGTACAACTTCAGTGAATTAAAAGATTATTATCAGTGATTATTTGTTAATACATCTCACAAAGTAGTCTGTTATTGATATATTTGTAGCCTTTTGGTTGTTTTATATGATGAAACCTGTAGCAAATTGCTTTTTACCTATAAAACTAGAAGATAAGTAAAAAGTTAAAGGTTTCAACTGACAAGGGATTAAGAAGGAAGCAAACAAATATTTTTAATTTTTTATTTATTTATTATTTTTTCACTGCATACTTGGAAATACTCCATTGTTCATAAAGTATTTTAAGAATATGCTGAATTACATGATTTATTTTACATGATCCATATTTGTTATTTCAAAGCAAGCATGCCCCTGCAAGTGAGAATGTAGTGGGCATGCATGGTTGACAGGAAT